>NW_020955651.1:533271-676001 GCF_003031625.1 Empidonax traillii
CATTTTTCATGTAGAAAATCCCAATTCTTTCTTTCTTTCTACATAAGTATGTATTTTTGTCTTCAGAAGTCAGTTAATTTATACTTATGCATCATAATGTTTCTTCTGTTACTAACATTGTAGCCTGCTGCAAAACATGCACATCAGGTGTTTCTTCTTTTTTCCGGCTTTCAAAAAACTGTAGCATGGGACTAGCTGTTTAGCAAGACAGAGAACATACTACCCATTGCTAATTCTTCTTCAAAGCAGCAGTCGAATTAACATAAGCTTTAAGTGGGCGTTATGGATTCATTTGCACATTTTTTGCTGCTGCTTATGACTAGTTTAGCTGCAATCTGCTATACATGAAAGTATTACTGCATCTAGACAGAGCTTCATAGAAGTGACAGATGCTTCAGGTATCTCTGCATAAACTCATGCAACACACTGCAGGTCATTAATTTTAAATGTTTAGGGGAAGAGAGTTATAAATCTCTCCTCTTTCTTTACCCGCAGTTTCACCCATCACCAGCTCTAGACAAAATCAGTAAACTGGATTTTTCTAAAACCTGCCTCATCATCATGAGTCTTGTTTCAGCTTATTATGCTTTTTCTCTGTTGCTTATTATTCAGGTGAGATATTTGTTTAAATATACCCAGGATACTCTGGTCATAAATGAGATTTCCTTTTTTTTTTTTTTTTCATTTACACCAGAAGACTGAACTTGGCAAAATAGAAGCAATTACAGTGCTTGCTTCTCCGCACATCCCTGCTGCAGTATCCCCAGCCTGGAAGACTACATGCATAACCCATCTGACTGTGCTGAAATAATTTTGTTAAACTATTTCCTTTGAAAGAATAAGATGAAAATAACAGTATTATTCTTTGTTACTACCTATACAAGATTTGAATTCAGATTTATTTTTTTTTTGCAGAAGTTCCTGTGATAGCTCTCAACTACCACTTGTTTCTTTTTTTTCTGGATAAGTGCCATTTGCAGAAAAAAAGTGATACTGTTGCTCTCTGAATTTGTATTAAATCAGGCCATATGCTATTTCTAGTTCTGGAAAATATGATCTTTATCTTTTGCCTTCTACTTGGAAATTATTTCGCATGGGGCTTTTTTTTTTTTTTTTTTTTTTTTTTTTTTTTTTTTTTTTTTTTTTTTTTTTTTTTTTTTTTTTTTTTTTTTTTTTTTTTTTTTTTTTTNGAAAGAGAGAGATTCTTTCCAGTCCCTACCAACCATGTGGCCCACTCAAGGGGCAATTAATTTTAACAGCAGTTGATTACCTGACTGAAATGAATAAACTTCAGAGAAGGCCAAGGAAACAGAGCTGAGACACACATCTGTTCAGATCACTGTGCCAATGAAGTTTGTGAAATGATGCATTTTTCATGTAGAAAATCCCAATTCTTTCTTTCTTTCTACATAAGTATGTATTTTTGTCTTCAGAAGTCAGTTAATTTATACTTATGCATCATAATGTTTCTTCTGTTACTAACATTGTAGCCTGCTGCAAAACATGCACATCAGGTGTTTCTTCTTTTTTCCGGCTTTCAAAAAACTGTAGCATGGCACTAGCTGTTTAGCAAGACAGAGAACATACTACCCATTGCTAATTCTTCTTCAAAGCAGCAGTCGAATTAACATAAGCTTTAAGTGGGCGTTATGGATTCATTTGCACATTTTTTGCTGCTGCTTATGACTAGTTTAGCTGCAATCTGCTATACATGAAAGGATTACTGCATCTAGACAGAGCTTCATAGAAGTGACAGATGCTTCAGGTATCTCTGCATAAACTCATGCAACACACTGCAGGTCATTAATTTTAAATGTTTAGGGGAAGAGAGTTATAAATCTCTCCTCTTTCTTTACCCACAGTTTCACCCATCACCAGCTCTAGACAAAATCAGTAAACTGGATTTTTCTAAAACTTGCCTCATCATCATGAGTCTTGTTTCAGCTTATTATGCTTTTTCTCTGTTGCTTATTATTCAGGTGAGATATTTGTTTAAATATACCCAGGATACTCTGGTCATAAATGAGATTTCCTTTTTTTTTTTTTTTTTTCCATTTACACCAGAAGACTGAACTTGGCAAAATAGAAGCAATTACAGTGCTTGCTTCTCCACACATCCCTGCTGCAGTATCCCCAGCCTGGAAGACTACATGCATAACCCATCTGACTGTGCTGAAATAATTTTGTTAAACTATTTCCTTTGAAAGAACAAGATGAAAATAACAGTATTATTCTTTGTTACTACCTATACAAGATTTGAATTCAGATTTATTTTTTTTTTGCAGAAGTTCCTGTGATAGCTCTCAGCTACCACTTGTTTCTTTTTTTTCTGGATAAGTGCCATTTGCAGAAAAAAAGTGATACTGTTGCTCTCTGAATTTGTATTAAATCAGGCCATATGCTATTTCTAGTTCTGGAAAATATAATCTTTATCTTTTGCCTTCTACTTGGAAATTATTTCGCATGGGGCTTTTTTTTTTTTTAAATTTTTTTGTTTCCAGAGCATATTAGCATATTATATTGTTTTGTTGCTGTATACAGTGGCAATTTCCAAGACCACATAGGACCAAAAGTAAAGTGTGTTCTGTTTGTTTTGATGATTTATCCAGTCATTGCACAGAGAAGGGAGAACTCATTCATGGAATTGCAGTTACCACTGTGACGCCTCTGTGTGAGTTGCTTCACATGAAGAACTGTAGAGGCACGTTTAATCTCTTACCTCACTGAGAGCATTTCATAAAGCACTGCATGAAAGGGATTACATAAAAAAATATGTGGCCTTTTTTGTTGTGTGTTGTTTTTTTTTTTTTTTTCCCTGTCCTACATTTTATATGGCATATGTCAGGACAGCTTAAGCATTTTATAACAATACTTCTGTATACACTTTCAAACACCTTTTTCTACAGGCTGTGATTTCTATGTATGAAAACTTGTTCATCATATCACTGAAGACGTGTCAAATATTGAATGTCATGCAAGGCAGCATAGGTATTTCAAGGACAGATGGCTAAAAGTTAGGCTGTGACTAGGGTGTACTAGGCTCTAGTGTAAGGTAGTGAATCTTTTTAATATCTCCAAACAACACTGCAAAAACTGACTTACTTCCTCCACTGTGTTACCACCGGGTCAGGCTGTAGTCATGAGAGATTTTAGGAAGGGTGGCTGACAAATTGTGGAAACCATTGTAAGAACTGAGACGAAAGGGCTGATGTCCATGTTTCAAAGACAGCAATTATCTGAATGAAATCCACCTCTTGACATTCTCACTCTTCATTTCAAATCATGCCTTATAAATTGTTCCTTTTCCTTCTAGGCTAGTGTACCACACAGTATGCAGTTTCCAACCACTAATAGGTTACTAATTAGAAACCCTACTTGATAAAGAACTATTAACATCTGAATCTCACTTTGAAATGTTACATATACATTCTTTAGGGAAAAGTAACTTTGTATAGTCTCATAAAATTTTTTTTCATGTTATTGGCTACTTAGTTTAATAATATATTTGTCTCTAAATATTATTTTAAAAAATCCCAGTGGAAATGGCTTGGATGCAGTAACTCAATGATAAGTTGACAAGTTGTTTTTCAGCTGTAGGTGAAATATCTCTGTTGTCACATATGCTGTTTGACGTTCTGAAAACTGTCTTTCGACACCAATATTTTCCAGCAGGGGAAGACAAAAAATAATATCATATCCTAAAACTTTTACTTGAACCAGAACAAAGGTGTGCCACACTAAAAATGTAATGAAGAGGGTTTTTTTCTTTCCTTGCTTTTTTTTTTTTTAATATTAGATTGTATACTTCTTGAGTTCCTATGTGACACACCACATCAATTCTCATGAAGGAAAAACTCAAGCTTTGACATAGAACTGTATTCATCTCACCAGATCTTACCCAGAAAATATGCACATGTCTAGTCTAAACTAATCAAGCAACCTCTATTTGAAACACTTCCATACCATGTTAATACAAGTGTCTTGGGCTGGTGGGATGAATGGCCCTCTTGAGATGCTTGCCTCTCAGTTAAAGGCAGATGGAGCCTAGATGATCATCCTAAACTTGAAGTCACATCTAACTTGAAAATAAAGTTTGATGAGGTGAATTGCATGTGAAATCACCTAAAGATTGATTGAACACAAAGTGAACTCAAGATGTTTTTAATTAGAAGAAATTCCAACATTATTTGTGATATACAGGAATGTAAAATAAATTAGATAACAAAATCTTTTGCTATTATATTGCATTGCAATATGACTTCATGTGAAATAAGTCTGCAATGAAGGAAAGAGGGCCAAATAACCAGAGAAATGATCAGTATCCTCAAGCGTTTGGTTCCACAAATGATTCCAGAAAGGGTTGTGTGTGAGCTGCTAAAAGGCTTTCTTGTATTCCCTCCATGTGAGATTTGTTTTTCAAGATTATTTAGCTCACCTGTTAATATCTTTGAGAAATTTAGCCAAATTGCTATAAATTTAAGGCCATATGAGGCAGATCATGGAAGGTTAATGCATAATACATGTTTGTATGATTCCAAATATGCATAAATTCTTGTACTAACTCCCAGGCTAAATTTGGTTGAGTCAAAATTATGCATCTATAAAATAAAAGTAAAAGCTTTTCCCACATCATTTTTTTTCAGTAGAAAAACCAAATAAACTTAACAAAAATCAAACTAACAATACATAAGATTGTTTGTCGTATAATCCAACTAATATTTAGTTTCCCAGTGAGTTATTCATGATAAAACCACAAATAAATCAACAATCACTAATTAACTGATAATGCAAGCAACTGTGGGAGCAGCTATCTTTCTCACCTGCTGTGGCAACCAGAGATGAGGCACAAACAGCCCCAAAAAATGCTTGAGTTAAACTTTTAGACATAGTGCAAAACTACCAAGACAAAGCACATGCCAGCAAACAATGCAGCAAAGAACAGTGTAACTCTCCCATCCTGTTACCACTTCATCTTCTCATGGACTACCTATTTGGAATGGTTTCAAAAAGAAGGAACTATCCATTTACACAAGTCCTTTTTTTGCCTGGCATAATTCCGCTACAGCAGAATAGTGAGGAAGTCTGGAATGTGTTTTCTCCAACAGACCAATATTCCCAATACCTGCTGCAATTCTATCTTGTTCTTTGCTATCTTTACTTGTTCCAGGGAGGCTAATGTTTCAGCAGGGATACAAACAGCACCTCCTTTTGGTGTAATAATTGGGACCATAAAGAACATATCTTTAATATCAGTGGAGGCTAAAACTGGATGAGCTTATTCCTGTATTATGGCAATCAATTCAGCAATGTTAGGCACTACTGCTGTCAAAGGCTGTATTGGCATTTATTTTCCTGTAATCCAGTCAGCTGCCGTTTCCCATTTGGCTTTTTTACTGGCCATATGGGAGAGTTATAAGGGAAAGGAGTAGGAAGAATTATCCCATCTTCCCTTAAGTCTGATAGCACAGGGGAAACCCCTTCTTTGACCCCGAAAGGCAAAGGATATGGAGTTTGTAATTGGTTATATATGGTTTTATATTTTATCTTTGAAGGAGGCAGGGGGGATGGGGGGGATGATGTGGGCACCTGCATCGGGCAAAGTGATGAAAAATCCAGACCAAAAGTCCACTGCCTGCCCTTGTCATTGGTCTTAAAGGACTTGCCCTTTAAGATGTCTAAGCCTAGCAAATTAACAAGGCATAGACCAATAACCATTACTCTTTCAGTGATGCTGACTCCTCTTGGTAGACAGCATTTTACTTTAGTGGCTGGTAGTGGCTGCATCTGCCTCTATTAGTCCTTTTTTTTCAGTCACAACATACAGCATCACTGGTTTCCAAAGTTGATATATGTGCCCCTGTGTCAAGTAAGAAAGTTGTAGGCATCCTGTGGGGACCTATTAAAAAGGTTATCAGCATGTCCTCAGATAAGCTTTCTGTGAGCCTTCTAAGGTAGAGGGAACAATTCTATCGTCAAAGGCATTTCAGCTCAGAGAGCTGATGTCAGAATCTTGTCAGCCACTCTGTAGATTCTGACAGCATCCTGTTGGCCCTCTTCTTCTGGCCTTGATGGTTGCAGACTGTATCCATCCAGGGGTGGAGGGAAAGGGTCCACCAGACTCCTGTTTCACTGGGTTTATTTTGTGTGGAGGCTGGGTGGAAACACCCCTGTACCTCCCCTGGATGATGTAGTACTGGATCATGGGACATTTCATAAGTCTTTGACACCTTCTAAGATGTTGCAGCTGTCTCTTATATCAGCATAGTTGTATCAGTCATGGCCCATTACGGCCCATCATCCGAAATGAATAGCTCAGGCCATTTATGAAAATCTTAGGTACTCCCCAGAGGGGTTTTCTGTACCTGAGTCATCATGTAAGGAAGGACATTGGCATGATAAGAGGGACTATCACAGCTGGCTGGATTTGCCTCTTGTCAGCCTCTTCCCTTATCTATAAATCCAGTTTGTAGCTTCAGGTATGCTCGCCCTTCGCCCTTCCGACATCTGGAAGGCCACTCAGTTCATCACTAGCAAAGCAACCATCCAATTGTCTGAGTCATTAGCACATCTCGTACAGCACCTGGGTGGTTACTGCAGGTAGTTGAATGTTAGCAATTCAGTCTCTTGCACTGGTGGATACATTCTTCTCCTTTAATCTGGGATGGTTGGACAATATTACCACTTTGTCTTATCTCAAGGTCCTTTTGCAGTCCAAATTATTAGGCATATTCAGGGCAGGGTGAGCTTCAGTGGATGAGCAACTGTTCCTTTATATTTTGCTACAGTGGACAAAACTCTTTTGTGGTCTTAACAATTTTTAAGCCATTAACCATTTCAGTCTCTGACATCAAGAGAGAAAAAACAGCTCTCATTCCTTGCTCTGTTCCCTAAGTAGATTAGTGATCCACATTTCCCTCCTATTCTCCTCTCTAAGTGTAAAAGCAGTGAAAGCAATAAAAGAAGAAAGTTATCTGTTAAGAGCAAAGGATAGACCAAGACAAATTAGGAGGACAACAAAGGTGATAAATTATGGGATCTCCGTTTGAGTTCAATTAAGAAAAACAACAAGTCTATCTTGGTACTATTTTTTTTAAATGTCTCTGAACTGGATCATCATTCTCTGCCTAATTTTGTCAAAATGGTGCTTCCTGATGAAAATTAATTCAGCATTAATTTGATGTGTGTTTTTTCATAGTGTATTTGGTAAACTCATCTACAAAATTACTCCTGTTATTCAAGAACACCACCTCATGAAAATACAAACTATCATGTTTGAAGTAAAATGATAACATGACAAGCAAAACACTGTGATATTTTATATAACAAAAATTAAATAGTTACATCCCATCCACTTATTTTCAGTATAATTTCAGCCACATGATTCTTGTGTTTACTAATTATTTCTATAGAAATACTACGCATCATTAAGCAGGTGTATGACTGGATATTTCACTGGCATTTCAGTGGCGGACAGTGATCATCCATTTGTATATAGGAGATGTGTTTTGGCAATAATTTTGTTTCAGATATAAATATCAGAGAAAATTATTACACTATGGGGTCTTTGCCTTACTTATTCTTTACAGAAAGCTGAGAAAATTCCTTTGAAAAACTATCAGCTAACTATGCGATGCACATCTGTGTGTGCATTAGATTCTTTTGATGGAGGGTACTAGACAAAAGAGAATTTCTAAACTACAATTTTAATGAGTCATCTGCGTACACTACTGACCGGAAACATACTTTGTAAGAAATCACTTTCTGATGTTGGAACCTTAGGCCATAATGTCTGGATCAAACAATGGAACTTAAACATACAAAAACTTATCTTGTTACTCACATGTGAAATCTTTGCTGATGTACTCAGAACTTCCACTGGTCTCTGGAGGAGTCATTTTATGGCTCAGCACCTCCAAAAATGAGATTATAGAAAACTGAACTGGAAAATCCAGTGTAAATAATACTAATGAAAAAGCAAAGACATTTCAAAGCCTAGCATTTTGCTTAATGCATCAGTCATTATAAATGAGGCTAACCTCTGTAATTAGTTTTTGGAGGCATTTGTACTTTACACAGAGCAAGTGTCCTTACTAAATTAGGTAGTTTGAGCAATCATACTTTTAAAAAGAATTAACCCTGTGAATACTTGTTGAAAAGCCAGTCTGAAGCCTTTCTAGCACATCCTTTGTGTCTAATGAACTACAGCTACACAGAGATCTACTGTCATTCAGATATGTGGTTCCACCATAATCAATGAACAACCCAGAGAATCACTATTCATTAATATAGGCATGGGCTTATTGCTTGTTCCTGAATAATGTTGGTTCAATAATGTAAAGGGTGGAGGGGGGGGGGAAACCCTGTAACCATGTAAAAAAATAGTGCACTGATTAAAACAAAAGTGTTTTAAATAAAAGCAATTCTATTGAATTCAGCAGAAAAGTTATCCCAAAATGGTGTTCTTCAAAGCTACATTAAAATTTTGTCTATAGAATTCCCATTACCTTTGATGTGAAAATTTCTGAGGGTGATTATTACAGTTTCCTTTTGTTTAAATGTTTCACCTGATTTTTTTAACAGAAACGTTGCTTTCTCTTAAAAGTACTTCTCTAACAAGCTCATAACATTAGCCTTCATTCAGCAAATGTTAAAGATAACTACAGACAACACAGATTATTAGGAGTAATAATACATATAGAACAGATTCTCTTCTCTAGCTGATTTGACATTTGAGAGATCTGAAAGGGTAGTGGTGATATGGGAAGGTGGCACCAAGACAACAGGTTTCACCCAAGGGTATAGTTCAGACTATGGCACAAATAGCAGATGTTACACCAGCTTGCTTGAAGTCTCATTATGCCATTCTTGTGCATGCTAAACTGCAGAGGTCGATCAGTTAGAGCTCCTCTATTCAAGTAAAGCCCCATGGTAAAGAATGGTTAAAGGGGAAAAAAATGTGGGAAGTACAGACTGTCTTTGCAGTTAAGGTCCAAATAAAATTCCTTTTATTTTACTTTTAAGTGGGGGAAAAAAAAAGAATGTATGGTTAAATATTATTTTGAAATGCTATCTGTATCTTGTTATTTAGAAGCAGGCATGTAGTCTCGTGCATAAATATTAGCACGTGAATGGATATATGCCCTTTTAAAAAGGAAAGAAATTTGGTCACATGTCTGTACAGCTCCTTTATTAGGCAATTAGCCTCAGGCTGAGTGATTTTGTGCTTTATGAATCTGAAGGTTAAAAGTCCACCCTAATCTGATCATTTGGGCTGGGATTCTACTTTTCATTTATTTCTAGATTCAAAGTTTTACTCTACGGTCATTGGTCATTTCTGGCCTCACCAAGGCCAGAAGAGTCTCTCAGGAGGTGCTCAAACTTCTCTATAGAATACACAGACAAGTACATGACTAGTTTAGACTGTACTCACATGTTAGATTACTAAAATTAATGAGATGTATCCTACCCATCTAGGTTCACTATCTCTATGTAGACCCTTTCTGCTGAAGTAAATGCACTCTGCAAAAGCATTACTCTCATAAGATCCCAGAACTTCAAAACACAGCCATGTGAAGTTCTTTTCCTGGTTTTTGCTTGGTCTAAACTGGAAGTGAAGTTTACATTTTTGACTGAAGTTTGAATGTCTTCAGCATTGGGCAGGCATTTTCAATAATCATATATAAGTAAATTTTTAAAAACCTCAGAGGTTCACCTCTTCTGCTAAAAATATTGATTCTGTTTTCAACACCTTCTTGCAAAGCAAAAGAGATTATTGTAAAAAATGCATTCAGCTGAGAGTAAAGACAATGAGACTAGATATAATGGTCTTGGCTCAGAGTCTAAACCCTTGATTTTAAATTGGTAATTAGCTTTTTGGCCTCAAGAATGTTATATTTCTGGAAATAAAAAAAAAAATGACAGCATGATTTTCTTTATTTAAAAGTTTCAGTCTCTGTTTGATATGATTATAGTAATTCACAGTCTCTTGCAAAATTGCCACCTGTGCAGAAAAGACTCATTTTGAAAAGCATGTGAAAAAAAAGAAAGATATTACTGTTAATTTTATATTGTCTCCACCAGTGCTTCTTAAATATTAGGGTGTAAATAAGTTAGGTATGGTCATTCACTTCATATGTTCACACTTTTGGGAATAAATGAGTTATTTAAAAGCTCAGTACCGTCTATTCAGCAACTGACACAGTGATTTTTTCAATTCGAGACTTTAGTTACTGTACAGTCTTTTTTCCTCATTTTATTTCTTCTCAAAAGAAAGCATATGAACATTAACCTGATTGATTTTTTGCATATGATTAGAAAAATTTTAGCTTGGAAACTTGGGGAAATAATGTGTGACATTTACATAAAGCCTGCCTCTATTCCAAAACAGCAAAAGCTTTTCTGGCTTTTCACCTCCAGTCTTGATTAAAGACAAAGGAGAGACAAGTTTGAGTAGATGGCATATTTCATGTTTCTTTTTCCCCAGAACAAGCTGACTAACTCCACCTAGATTCTTTTATAGCCCTACTGTCCTACTAGAGCAAACATATAGGAGATGATCATGCAGCAAGGCTTTTGAACATGACAACTTGCACTTAGAAAAAGATTAGTACATGTTCTTGTTCACAGCAAATCATGGCCCCAGAGCCACATGATTTTCATTCACTTTCCCTTTAACAAACTTCTCCATGTTTTTTTTTCTTTATTTCCATTTTATTTATATTTTATTACATCATCTTCTTCTGCAGTCAATGGATAAGATGGAAGAATTCCCACTCATTTAAGTATTGTGCATAAGAGTTACGTAAAATAAACTTTTCTTGAGGTTCTGAAGGCTTTTTTTCCCTGCTATGCCATACCTGACAAGCAACTACTATCTGGCTTCTAATTTTGAGCATTTGTTAGAAATGCTTTTACATAGCTGGCAAGATGACAATAGAACAATCCTATCTACAATAGAAGGAAATGTTCTCTTCAAAAGCATTATGCAAAAACAAAAAGGAAATAAGCATTAAAAACTATGTATTAAAAATATGCTACAGAGTCCTTGGTGTGTCTTTTCATCATGGGAGGATGATGTGAGAAAGTTATTAAAAACCAAGAAATAATATATTTTTAGGCAGATCACTGCAACTTCTTAGCAATTGTCTGATGTATTTACATGTGTTTCATAACAGTTATCCTTCCTTTTCCTGTTGTTGTGTGAGTTCATCTGCATTGGTTTTCATGCTGATAGTCAAAATATCTGCCTTGGTTATTCTCATTAAGTTTCCCTGCCTGAACTGGTGGGCACCAATGCATAAACCAAATACTCAAGGGCATGCTAATTCTGTCTTTTCCATCTTATATTGCTTTTTATAAAAGCATAAAATTGATTTTCAGAGACAATATGCTATTACAGTAAAGCTTCATCTCAAATATAGTTGAAGGGGACAACCACTTTTTTTTTTATGAGGAGCTCCTTTCTATTAGGGACAGGTAATGTTATAGTTTTCTCAACTCCAGACACTCAGAAATAATCAGTTAAGTCCACTGTCAGTGCATCCAAAGTAATAATTAAATAATGCCAACATTATATAGTATTTTTTTTATTTGCCTCTTGGATTTTGAAGCTGTAGGTGTGTTCATAACACACGTTCAAAATACTCTTTTCTGGTAGGAATAATTCTTTTTTAGCTTTTAACCAAAAAAGGAGAATTAGGTTTTCTGTCCTCATGTCCAAGAGCTGATTGACAAATACCTTAAAAGGATGAAGGCCTCAGAAAAATTACAGCAGGTACGAGCACACATATTAGAAAATCATGGAAGATGCAATGTGTTAGTTCTATACAACAAAATAAAACTGTGGCACCAAGAAAATTATGCAAAATTGAAATAATGAAAATTAGATGTTGCTAGCTGATCTTTAAAAGGAATTGGACAAACATTCAAAATGTCAGTGTTTGACTTTTCAATTTAATAAAAGCAGTAAGAAATATGTTTTTCATTTCACTGCCTCTCGCTATTCAGAGAGGCTAATTCTCACTCTGCCAGTGGCTCATTTCTTCAATTACATGATGTACCTTCATTATTGTTGATATATTATATTAAACAGTAAGTGTCTTATGTTAATGTACAGAAACTTGTGGTTGCTAGGCATCCTCCTTAAAGGAAAAAATCTTGAATTTTCATTTTAATTAAACAGTTGCCTTCAGTATGAATAGTTGCCATATGCTACTACCATTACCTAAGGGGTAATGTTTCCAAAGCTCATTATGGAATTTATTCAATAAGAAGTCCCACACCAGTATTTACTGAGTAGTATACAGAATACATAAATACAGTCAAATTGCCAAGTAGGCAGTTCTCTAGCGTGGCCCCAAAGAGACAAATTGTATAACAGTACCAAAGAAACTTTTGAGGAGTACTTACAGTTTCCTATTGTATTCTGTGCAGAAATGAGACAACCATTTGTAACATCATTTGTGATTTGTTATTATTTGTAACATCAACTCTTATTAGTGTAAGACTTATCTTTTTCCCTCAGTTTTTCCATGATGTTTGTTGCACACATCTGACTCATTTACTGATCTGTAATAATTTGTTGAGGATACTCTGTTACTGGGCAAATCTAGGCAGCTCTTGGTGAGAAGTAGAGGCAAAGGCAGAGTGGGTATGGCCTTTTGCAATGAATTCAGAAGTTCAGGTTTAAGGCAGATGCCCAGCAGTGAGGGAAGCAGTAAGGGCAGTCCTCAAGTGATCCAGTGTGGAAAGGGGATAATCTGAACTAACTCAGGACAGCTGGAAACATCACTGCCCTGTCACTTCTGCATCACTGACTACACAGCAGATACTGGCTCACCATAACCACGCCTAATTACCTGCAAAGTCTTGGGCAAAGTGGACAGATCTCAATGTAATTAATATTAAGAATATGCCCAGTTTCTGATGTTAAAGCATGGAAAATAGTGGAAAGGCATTTCACTGTGTTTTCCTCTCTCCTTCACAATTATTCCTTAGATACTGCAGTAACATACAATGAAATAATAATCTTACAGAAATATTGCATCATGGAAAAAAGCCCTCAAAGAATGCTTTTCAAGAATGGAATTAATTATTTAATCAAAGGAAAACTAATTTTATGACCATGTGACCTGTCTAATGAGGGATGAGGGAAAAGCTCTGGATGTTTTCTACTTAGACCTCAGTAAAGTCTTTGATACTACTGCGCAGCATTCTCCTGAACAAACTGTCTGCTCATAGCTTGGACAGGTGGACTCTTTGCTGAGTTAAAAACTGGCTGGATGGCTGGGTCCAGAGAGTGGTGGTGAATGATGCTACATCCAGTTGGTGGCCAGTCACTAGTGGTGTTCCCCAGTGTTGGGGTCACTTCTGTTTAATATGTTTATGGATGAGGATCTGGATGAGGGGATTCACTGCACCTTCAGTAAGTTCACAGATGACACAAGCTGAGTGAGAATGTTGATCTGCTGGAAAGTAGAAAGTGTCTGTGGAGGCACCTGGACAGGCTGGATCAATGGACCAAAGCCAATTTTATGAGGTTTAACAAGGCCAAGTTCAAGGTCTTGCACTTGGATCATGACAATTCCATGCAGAGCTACAGGCTGGGGGAAGAGTGACTAGAAAGCTGCTCAATGGAAAAGGACCTGGGGACACTGGTTGACAACAGCTGAACATGAGCCAGCAGTGTGCCCAGGTGGACAGGGCAGCCAAGGGCATGCTGGCTTGTATTCAGAAACAGTGTGGCCAGCACTACCAGGGCAGTGGTTGTCCCTCTATACTCACTACTGCTGAGGTCACACCTTGAGTGCTGTGTCCAGTTCTTGGCCCCTCACTTTTGGACCCCTCACATTGATGGGCTAGAGAAAGTCCAGAGAAGGGCATAAAGTTGGTAAAAGATAAAGAGAGTAAGTCATTGGACGACTGACTGAGGAAGCTGGAGGTGTTTAAACCGGAAAAAAAGGAGGCTCAGGGAAGACCTTATCTCTCCTTACAACCACCTGAAAGGAAGTTGTAGCAAGGTGGGGCTCGGCCTATTCTCCCAGATAGCTAGAGACAGGTCAAGAGGAAATGGCCTTAAGCTGAGTCAGAGGAAGTTCAGGTTGGACATCAGGAAGAATTTCTTTACTCAGAGAGGGGTCAATCATTGGGACAGGGAGGTGGTGCAGTCACAATCCCTGGAAATGTTAAAAAAATGATTGTACATGTCACTTGGTGCTACGATTTAGTTTACAAGTTGGTGTTCAATAAAAGGTTGGACTCAATGATCTTGGAGGTCTTTTCAAACCTTAATGATACTATGATTCTAATCTGACAGCAATTCCAAAGGTAATTCAGTTCACCCTAAGATAAATACCTAAGATGAATGGGATCCAATGCCCCCTAGAAATGTCATTCTTTTAGAAATATCATTCTTTTTCTACTGGCTCTTGATGGAGCCCAGTTGACTAGCTTAGATTGTATATATAATTTATTACAAGTTAAAATTAAGTCAGCAGAATAATGACCTAGATGTTTGTATTACAGAGATATCTTTTTGACATCTCAGTAGATTCAATACAACATTGGCTCCAGAAAGAGTCTTGAGTTCATTTTGATGATGGAAAACCAGTCCTACTGTAAACCTAAAAAAGATCTCTAAATTATGCAAAATGCCATAAGACAAACAAAAAGCCAAAAGCTTCCACCTTTTGTCTTCAGAAGACTAAAAAGGCTTCACATTGTCTGTTTCATAAAGCTTTAATGATTGATGAGAGTACATTTGAACTGTCCTGGTATTTCTCTTTATCTGTTTTTCTCAGCATTTTACCTGAAAATAACTTTAATGGATAACTGGGCAGAAAAACATATTTGGCAGGAAACTGTGGATTGTCAAAGAGCTGTTATCTTGAGAAAGAAAACCAAATAAAAAAAAAATGGAGGAAAAGAAAAAGGAGACAAGAATATCCACTCCCACTGTTTCTTCACCAAGACTATTACCATTAGAAACACTGCTTTACAACAGAGCAGTGAGAAAATTTATAATGCTTCAGCTAAAAGGAACAAAATACTTCATATGCTGTTAAGAAAAATATGTGATAACTTCAGGAAGACAAAAACAAAACTGCTTTCATGATATAAGGAGTTTTCATTATGTAACAATATAAAGTCATTACAAGGCAGTTTCTACCTTACATCTAAGTGAAGAAGAAATCAAGAGAATTTAAACAGACCCTTAAAATGTCTTGGACTACTTAGAACATTGTCATAGATTAAATTGCTATTCAACAACTTACCCTCTCAGATGTCTGAAGAAATGCCTAACTTGGAAAAGTATTCATAGTTCTGTTCTTCTCCACTAACTAACATTTCCTTTTTTTTTTCCTAGATATGCTTCTTCCATCAGTTCAACTAAAATGGAAAATTGACAAGTGTCCGAATAAATACAAACAATGAAGGAAAGAAAGAATAGTTCTCTGCAAGCTCCATTCCTATCTTACATTATATATTCGTGTTTCTTGGTCGCTGTTCCTTAATGTCTGTTGCAGGAGTATTAGCAGGATTTAAGGAATTCATCTCCACTTGGAAAATCTGAATTTACTCCCCAAATCTGCCAACAATTTCTCCATGTGAACATGAACAAACCACCTGTGAACTGAGCTTCAGATGTATTAAACTTGCATAAGTCTTCAAAGCTCAATTCTGAAGACCTTAGGATAGGTTGGCTGCATAGGACATACTTGGAACAATTGTTCTTTCCCCCCTTCATGTTGGTAGATAAATATTTGCAAGCATCCTGAATGCTTTAGGAAGTGTTCAACAGTAAATAAAAGCCATTCATCTATCTGGTGATAATGTGAGTCATGCAGTCTGGCTGCTTTTCAAGACAAATAAACCCTAATAAACATAAAAGTGATTGACAAAAGGTGTCTTTATTACGTGTGCTTAAGTTATCAGGGGTTTGCTCTGGTTTTGACATTGGTAAGTTAGTGCCTATCTCTGTAGCCTGTGATAAACAAAATACATAGTCAAAATGATATCTTGTTTAAATTTTCTTGTATTTTCTTTCCCTTTTAAGATTGATTCATAATTAACTTTTGTTAGTAAAACAAGGAGCATGCAGCTGGTCACTTTTTTTTCTACATCAGACTAGGAGTCAGTTGTAATATTGGCTTAGTACTGTTAAACAGAAAATTTAAAAGTACTAGTTCTTGTACTAAATTTTATTAAGTTTTTTAGAATACAACACAGAATGAATCCAATATAACCTCAAAATGCCTTCTAAATAAATATTTTTTGTACAGAATATTGCCATGTAGTTATCCTAGTATAGTTATCCTAGTAATAGTCCTTCTTTAAAATCCTAGCTACTTCTAGTTATGACTAGTCTTATAACATTGTTTTTGGATTACAGTAACAAGAAGGATAATTATTTGATATTGATAAAGAAAATTTACTGATTCATGAATCATAAAAACAATTTCAAACATTATCCAGGATTTTAAAAAAATGAATGAATAGATGTACTGTATTATCTTTTAAATTTGTGTTTCTTAAAGAAGACTTTCATATTTGTTCTGTTTCATCATAGCAGGTCTGCCTGCCACATCTGTCCCTGAACTTCTAAAAACATTTGAATTTGTTAAGTGATTTCAGACTAATTAGATGCAGAGGTGGAACTTCCATGAAGAATTTCCTAAGTACATAATTAAAATCTGGTTCAGTAGAGTACGTGTCCTAATGAAAGGAAAATTGCCATTTGAATTTATGTCTGAAAGATTCAGTCACATTTGGCCCCTTCTTGATATCAGATTCAATTAATGATGATAATGATGAGCTCTGACAAGTAAAACACTTGATTAGATCCAGGGATCATGGAATAACATCTTTCTTTCCTCGAAGTCTGTATGTTCTGATAGGAGAACAGTAAAGGCAAGGCCAAACTCATTTCAGTTGTCCTAGCTGATGACCTTACATGGTCTCTGCCTTTAAACTGTCACTAACTCGGTGCAGTTTCAGACTCAAACAACTCTCTCGGTCGAAGTCAGGTTTTTTAGTGAACTCTTCTTTCTTGAAGAAAATTTTCCTCTTACTCTAGGTTGTGTTAGAAGCGCTGAAATTAAATGAGAGGAGAATTGATAGCTCTTAAACCATTAGGAGATTACGCTGGATTCCAAACTTGAAGCAAATGTAATGGCTCAAGATATACAGCAAGTCTGACTTGTTTATTTAGAGATCTCTTCTTGCTTCAAGCTTTACAAATTTAGGAGCTCACAGGGGTCTTCACTGTACCTTGCAAATCATTAGCACAGAATATGCAAAAGAGCTCCATTCTTTTCTGATGTAGAAGATTACAGATGGTTCTTACTCCTAGACTCCTAGCTTTTTATCTACTAATCAAAGACCAGCTGTCCAACTGTTTATTAATAAATAAAAGAACATAATATAAACAACCTTAACAGCCATGATGTAAGCCAATTAGCACTTGTGTGCCTTGGAGATGGAGATTAATGCCTGTTTAGTGTACACAAGCAGGACACTGATGAATTGTCAGAGCTAAAAACACAAAATAGGGGCTGGAGTGTAGTATTCTTTAATAGTACAACAGGAAAAAACTTCTTAACTTGAATGAATACAGCCAATTGTAGGTGAGGTGTGCCAACTCCAACATTTGAAATAATGTTTTCTTCTTGATTCATCCCTACTGCAACTAATAAGTAAAATGTAAAAATGTTATTGAAATTATCAGAACACGTTGCCTAGTTTTACTTACTATAGCGAGAAGCTGATAAAAGTTGCAATAGAAATATTAAATCATTGCCTGTACCTTCTGTAAGAACTACATTTCCTGTGAGTGAGAATAAAAACGGGTCAAGTGTGTACATCAGAGCTAAGAATAGGAAGAAAATGGATAAATGTGTGTTTTGCTTTCTTTTGTTAGGTGGTCACACATACCTGTATTTCCTTGATTTTGCTTATTAATATTTAACAACCCCCAAATTCCATAGCATGTTTATATGTATTTTTGTTCATAACTTGTTATTTTAAAAATTTCCATGTATTATTATATATATTATTTAAGTGCTTATAAACAGTCAAATAATATTGAAATATTTTCTAACATAATAATTATTTATAATTTATAACTACAATACATACATAGCTCAAGCACTTTTGATAGTCTTTAACTGCAGCTCAGATGGTAAAGTATCTTCCTATGTACTCCTTTCTGCTATGATACAGTTAGTAGTGTTGTTTGTTTCCTTCTCAAACTACACCATGTCTGCTGGGGTAACCATATTGATTATCTCATGTTAACCTTTGGTGAAGCCAAACATGTACAGCAAACTGTCCAAGGGTCAACTTTGGGTCAGTTACAACAGTTTGTAGCAGTTTGCAAAGAACTTGTAGAAAAAATCTTGGATGAAGCACCTGGAGGAAACCGGAATCTTTTTTGGTCACAACTCCACTAGCAGTAGTTAGAATATCCTTGTAAATAAGTAATAGAGAGTCTATTCTTCTTAGAAACACATAGGCCTTTTATGTCACTATCCAGCATATATGAAAGATAGTGACAAGAAGGAGAGTTAGTGAGAATGACAGCAAAACAAGTGAGTGTGGTCAGCAGCAAAACAAAACAGCACTTCAGAGTCTGAGTCATATGGTAGAAAATGAGATAATTAACAGAAATAGAGCCCAGAGGAAGAACTGTTTGAAATCTGTCACCTCAAAATGGAGGAGTGTTTGTGGTGATTGTTTTCCAGAAAGAAAAAAGCAATATATGTGATAGCATTGAGAAACTTGTTATTATATGTAATTTGGCAACCATTAAAAATTTCCTGATTTTTGGTAGGGCTATGTCATGAAATTTGTGCCTCCAGGCCTTTGGTCAGAGAAACAAATTTGAATGTCAATTATAATCTGCAAATAACTACCATGAGTGAAACATTCAGAGAAAACAGCAGAATAAAAGTGGATGCTCCCATTTCTCCACTGAGCAAAAAGATGAAAAGAGTGAAAAAGTTTTAAATAGTTCTTTTGCTAATGAATGCAATGAAAGATTAAGGGGTGAAAGGTGAAAAAGTGGATTGAATAAACAGCAGGTTTGAGAGAAGGACCAGTCATGCTATAGCACGCATTAAAAGAAAAATAGGAGCAGATATGGCTAAAGTTTTGGAAGATAAGTTCGGGAACTACTTATCTGAAAAAGTAATTTAAGGTAACTGTTGCAGGCATGATAAAGTTTGAGTAAGTACAAGTGGAATTATAAGGGAGACAAAAAGTAGGTTAAGATCTCATGTAATTCACAGATATTATCATTAGTCTAAAAACTCATTAAGAGTGGTGCTTATGTTCCATCATGGCTTATATCTTTTGTGTTTAGTAGTTTGCAACAATAGTAATAGAGTAGATTCTAAAAGAATTTTTGCTTTCAATGAAATTTTTTACAAGACCACAACAACTGAAGTGATAGTTTAATAATTCAAATTGCTTTTTTTCTCTAGATACAGAGAAATGACACTTATTAAATGGCAGAATTGGAACTTCAACTGAACCGTAATGTAGGAAAGCCAACAACAGAGATGTAAACAAGTTCCTGGCTTGGAATCACACCTCTAGTTAAGCATATTATTTTGTAGATATCATGTTGTAGTGGGTTTCTGTAGCTGGGTTTTGGTAGCAGGGCAGGCTACAGGGGTGGCTTCTGTTAGAAGCTGCTGGAAGCTTCCCCTTTCTGGTGGAGCCAATGCCAGCCAGCTCCAAGATGGACTTCCTGCTGCTGGCCAAGGCCGGGCCAATCAGGAGTGATAGTAACACCTCTGTGATAACATATTTAAGAACTGAAGGTTGTTGCACAGAAAAAATTCCAGCCAGGGAAGAGTGGAGTGAGAACATGTGAACAACAAGGTAGACACCAAGGTCTGCGCAGAAGGAGGGGCAGGAGATGCTCCAGGTGCCAGAGCTGAGCCCCTGCAGCCCATGGAGGACCATCAGGGTACAGAGACCCACCTGCAGCCCATGGAGGACCCCATGCTGGAGCAGGTGTATATCTGTAAGGAGGCTGTGACCCCGTGGGAGGCCCAAGATGGAGCAGGGTCCTGCTGGAGACCTGCAGCCTGTGGAGAGGGAAGCCTATGCTGGAGCAGGTTTTTCCCAGGTAGGACTTGTGGTCTCTGTGGGGGACCCACGCCAGTACAGATCATTCATGAAGGACTGCACTCTATGGAGAAGTGACCAATGGGACAGCAGTTTAGGAAGAAATGTTGCCCGAGGGATGGACTCATGCTGGAGAGGTTCATCAAGGACTGTCTCCCATGGGAGGGATCCCACGGGAGCAGGGGAAGGACTCCTCTCTATGAGCAGCAGCAGAAATAACAACTGATCATAACCCTGATTCTCCCTCCCCTTGCAGAACTGGGGATGTCAGCAACAGAGGGAGGAGAGAAAATATGGAAGGAAGGAGGGGTGGGGGAAGATGATCTTAGTATTATTTCTCACTCTTTGGCTCTTATCCTCTTAGTAATAAGTTTAAGTAATATCCCCACTTTGAGTCTGTTTTGCCCGTGAAGGTAATCAGTAACTGACCTCTCCCAGCTCTTATCTCAACTCATGAATCCTTTGCTGTTTTTTTTTTTTTTTTTTTCTCTCCTCTGTCCATTTGCAGAGGATGGCGCTAGCGGGTTCCTGGCATCCTGCCAAGGTCAACCCACTACACATGCACACATAGATGAACATTGTAAGTGTTTAATTAGCTTTATATTTTCAACACCAACTGAAAAAGTTATTTAATATTCTCACTTTTGGAGCATGAGGTTGTAGGATAGCCCTTGAGCTAGATGTTTTTGCAAAGTAGAAGGATGCTCTTGAAAATTCCACAACTCTGCAGTTCCCGGGTTTGTAAAATGGCAATTGCCAGCAGCCTTGTTCATCCCACTTTGCTCATCTCATAATATATCTTTTTTGTTTCTCCACAAATTAAATTAGAATTCATAATTCTATCTCTGAATTAGCTTCCCACAGAGACCCTTATTATAACAAATGCAGTTGTTATAACTCATTTTAACAATTTAGTCTATAAATTGGTAGAAAGTACTTTATATCTTTCTGTTAGTGAATAGAATTTACTTTTAAAGGACATTTAAAAGTATTATATGTACTGCATGCTGACTGGCTCATAAATTTTTGCATATGTGCCATTACAGTACATTAAGCATGTCACAGTATCTGTACTGTGTACAGCAGACAGGAATGTTTGCAGCAAAGCAGAATGACTTCAGAAGAACTAAGAATGAAGATTAAGAAATAATACTTTTATGAAAAGAATGAAATTGTGCTGATGTGTTAGTGTGTGTAGAAATGCATTCTAATAAATACTGTGATTTCAAAGAAAAACTGCTGCCAGAAGCGTTGAAAGACTGTCTTATTGTGGCACACTGTGCTTACCCTGCAGGTAATTCTGAGTGATATGGCAGATATTAGGCTTTATTTATAGACAGACAGGCAGACTAACATGTCTGTATTTTAAGCCATGCTTTAAGACTAGGATTATTAAATACTTATTTGTTTTTTTCTCTCAGTGTATCCCTAAGCTGTCAGGGAGCAGGTGGATAGCAGAAAGTTGCTCTGGAGCTGGAAGGCCACAATGCTACTAACAAGGGTGCGCCCTGCACCACCTGCACAAGGTGAGCAGATCAGGGATGGTGGCAGCGGCCAGGGACAGCCACAGCCTGGCTGACATCCTCATGACTCTCTTCCCCAGGATTTGGTGCAGGGCTGCTTGGAGGCATCACCTCAGGACATGAGGATCCAACCTCCATGGCACAGGAGGAGACTGCAGAGCTTGCTGGGGTGTTCAGAATCCTGACACAGGCCATCTCTTTATCCTGTCTTTCCCCCTTTTCTCTCTCTCTCTGAGTTTTCATGATGCAGTGTTTTCTTTCTCTTATGTATAACTATCACAGAACATGTTTTATCTTGCTGAAGCTTTGTTTTGGCTTATAGAAAAATTCATATGACTGGTCTTTTTACTTGTAATACAATTACATTTGCCAGGGATTTCCATTTTTTTATTAAAACATGGAATATTTATATGTTATATGTGTTTTTTTATACTAGCATACCTAGGTTAAAAAAATTAGCTTTGGAATATTCTTTTTTGGGAGGTAAAATGCCTTGTGAACGTGAGCATGAGATATTTATATGTAACTACAGTTTTGTGAATAAGCAAAAAAGCTTGAGACTGTGCCTTGGGTCTGAGGTGTCCAAAGTCAGAGGAACTTCCAGTCCTAATAATCCCTTTTTTACATTCTCTAATTCTTTCCTCATGGAATTGGTTGAAATAGCACTGATATAGATGGAGAAAATTTATAGTTTTTGGATCCTCCTATGTCCAAACTGTTAAGAACAGAAATCTTCATATTACTTGTTAATTCACAAATTTATAAATGCTAAGAGGTTATATTTAAAGCAGAGATTACAACAAAAAATTATCATCAGTTTTCTTCAGCAGAAAGCCTATATGTCTATGTCTTTACCTAGAATTGTTTACACCACTTGAACAGGAATATTCCAAATAACTAAAAAAATTCATTGAGTATATCTATCGGCACTCTTGTGAAAAGTAAATTTTTGTTACTTCTGTAATTTTTGCTCTGATACCATAACAGATCACTTAAATGTGAATTTAGTAATGTCTGAGTAATTTCATCAAAAGTTTATTTAACACAACTCAAGCAGTCTAGATTAATCTTTCTGGCTTAAGATGGAAACAAATTTCTCAAGACTTTCTGGAATACAATAGATAACAGGGTCCAAAGAGAGCAGTATAAGAATTTTTCAATCAAAACACATAAAAATGCCATCAAAATATAATTTTTTTTGTGTAAATAAGTTACTGAGTTCTCACAGTTCCAATGTGTTCTTTCTTATGTAAGTTTTAGCAACAAAAGCTAGGAAATGGCTAGTTTTTCAGGAACACGAAGTCATCGTTCATCTGTAAATCTAATTGTCCATGGGAGGGGAGGTTCAGTGTGAAACATTTAGTTGCAATCAAATCACCACTCATGACATTAAAATTTCTTTCAAAACCATTAAAATCTTTGAAAAAAGTCTAGTATGCTGCCCCTCTGCTCTCTAGGAATAGTTAGTTTTCATTTCAGACTATTTTGTTCAATTAGGCTGTGTAAAAAGTAGGACACCAGATAATAGAAACATTTTTCTTTCAGGACAGAGCTCTCAGTACATTTTGAAGAGATCAGTGGCTGAGGGATCTGAAGTTACTTACGTTACAAAATCTGAACCTCAATTTCCTAATTCTATCATCCAGTAGTTTTTATTTACTTCTCTTTTAATACTCAGAAGCAGTCTGAACATCATATATCTGTGTCAAAGTTTTATACTGTTACTTAAATGGACTTCTCCTTAACGTGCATCAGTTGTGAAATCACATTACCTTCGAATAGCTAAAAGAGTCACAAGCCAGGCAGAACAAGATATGTTATTTTAAACCAGATATAAATGTTAATTAAGAACTCTTACATGTTGAGATGAAATATACTCCTGTCCTGTGTCTCTGAGCAGGAGCAATTACCCTGACAGTTTTTTGATAACTTTATCCAGAAACAGCATTGTACTTGCTGGAAAAAAAGTTAATATCTGTTTTCATTTTCTTTCCAGGTATTAGGATCCATATTACTTCAACTCAATGTCAAAAGGAAACTGTGATTTTTCTATTCAACTCTAATTCTAACAGTAATTTTCCAAATTGACTAAGATATTGATTTTCCTGTAGTTATGCACACATACACACACACATACACGTGAAGAAACTGGAAAGATTTTTTTAAAATAAAGAAACTTGGTTTGTATTCACTTTCTACTAAGGATCAAAAAAACTTCTGAAATACAATTTATACCTTTGAAAAATTTTCTCCATACAAGTTATTTTCAGAATTAATATTAAATTGAATAATCCTGTAGTCTTGCTGATAGAAAGAAAAAGGGCTTAGATTCTACTTCAGCACTTATGCTACAAAACTCCAACCTTATTGGAAAAGAAACACATTGTGTTCCATTTGCTGTATTTTAACTTTTCTACAGGTAGTGATAATGTCTTTCTCACTGATGTTCATGTCATTTAGCTTCCTGCAAGTTTTCTGTAATCACAGTAACACATCTTAAAACATGTAATAAAAGGTAAATCAGGGCAAAGATATGACTGTTGTGTCACAGTTATCTTACCAGTTGTTAGAAAAAGAGAGGAGTGGGAAGGAATCACTATCAAGTTAATTAATTAATATTCTATGCCATGAATACAGAGTAAAACTATGGGAGTAGATAAGAATTTTTGTTTCGATAACTGTCTATTTGTTACTTTCAATAGTAAGTAACTCTGAATTGCATGTTATAATGAAAATGTAGTACAATTTGTAGCTATTTTGTGAGAACTGTGGCAGTGTTGAACAAAATATCTTGGCTAAAATATCTAAATTTTCAGCTGAAAAATAAACAATTTTATTTTCCCATAGAGGGATGCAGTTATGTTCTGTAATGGTTTCAACTACTAATTTCTTGATGCTGAAACCTGGACATCTTTTCTTCCCTAAGACAATGTTTCCCAGTTGGCCAAGGCCCAAATCCCACAGACTCTTCTAATAATATTTTTCAGTCCCTCCATATGTGCATGGCAATGTCCATCTATCCAAATCTAACTAATCCATGCCACTTGACCTTTTCTGCTATCAGTCCTCCTTTAGGTTTCATTTTTTCAAGCTTTTAATATTCCTCTGTAGTTCCTCACTACTGTTTTCCTATCTTTCCTCACTACTTGTTCTCCCATCTTTTCAACCCCTTCTCTAAAACTAAACAAAGTTCTGGTCCCCTTGTAAACAGATTCCTGTCCCCATCCACCCAGTCTTCCTGTTCCTTCCTCTCTCACTTTTGCGTAGGAAACTGTTATTGCCTGCAATTTAACATTGTCACACCTCAGCTAACGTTGATGACTCAACTTTTCCTACTGTGTCCTTCATTTCATGCATATACAAAGTGTCTTGGTCTCTCCACTTCTTGACTCTTGATTTTCAATCTGAATTTCCTCATTTGGCACTGAATCTGCACTTGTTTTCTCTCATGGAAAGCAGTATTTTTATCATGCTACTTTTTTTATCACATTTTCTTCATATATCCATCAATTTCTTTCCCTAGTTATTATTTCCCCTGTTGTAGAACACCTTTAATTTCCTTTGCTCCAAGGTGCAGTTAACAAAGCAGACTAATCCCACTTAACTTTAGCTGACTAAAAACTAGCATGCAGCCTTAGCTGTTCATCCTACATTTTTAATTCTAAAGTTAAGAAAGAAAGGTAGTTTCAGAGACAGATTCATGATGCTTTTGTATCTTAGGAGGGGACAGCGTAATCTGTAGAGGTAATTGCTTTTCTATATTGACTGCCAGAAGAGTTTATACAACTGGATTTGATTACATAATTTTTTTTAATGGTTAAAATTAATCCTCCTCATACATATTCCATTGTAATTTAAGTGCCTGACTTTTTCCCATATGATCTCCAACATTTATTCCACAGGGCTATGTATAAAATAATATTATGAATATCTAAATTGAGAATTTTAACTTAATGACTAATTTCTCACAAATAAAATTCTGTTTCTGATAATATAGTTGATTATCTTTTATTATTATTATTATTTATTTATTTTACCATTATTGGAAATACATTTTGGTTGTATTACCTTTGGCTTTTCATTTTTGTTATTGAACTGGTGACCAGGATAGTTAAAAGATATATCTGTTCCATAATGAGGTTAGTTTTAGTTCAGGGTTGAATATACAGTTGCTAACTGGGAATGAAAATGTCCACTATTATTATAGAAGGTTGGATAAATAAGACTGGTAGTTGGTATAAACTCACAGTGGTTCAAATTTGAGGAAATTAAAAGAAGAAAGAAAAAAAAAGAATGGCATCTAATTGCTCTAGGCATGATGAAAGCAAACAAATGAAAACACCAAACAACAGAAAACTCAGGTTGCTGGTTACATTAGATGCCTATAGACAAGAAAGATGAGGTATTAATAGTTATATTTGAAACTCTTGCTATTTGATCAACAGTATGACTTGATATAATACACAGATCATGATATAATTGACATATATTGTTCATGATACACAAGTCATATGATATTATTATATGATTTAACAAACAAATTTAATAAAATATAATAATAAATGTAATATATATATTATTTACACCACATATTTATTAATTACTATTAATATAAAATATTAAACCACAGATATTGTGCATATATATATAATTTATATTAATGTGAAAGGGAAGGAGTGTTGCCACCTAGCTTAAAGAAGTTTCCTTCGGAAGTCCAGAATGTTGTTGGATCTAAAGGCTGTTGGTGCATAATAGCAAAAGAAGTAAAGTATATCATACTGAGGGTTATGATGAACCTTTGAACCAAGGTGGATATAACTTTTTATAAAGAATAAATAAAATTCTCTGAATCAGTGAACTGAGTGTTTTTAAAAGGACACTAAATGAACATTGGGAGAGTAATTTTGAAACCATACAGTTGATTCATGGAATGAGCTGAGAATTTGATAGAGAAAGTAAAGGGTGCAACAGAAGAGTGGTTTCTTCTCCTCATTACAGAGTAACTGATAATAGCTGAATGCAACTTGGATGATGATGATCCATAATCACTAAGGTAGGAAGAAAAATAAGTGAAAAGGTGTAATAAACTTTGAAGATTTAAGGAGATAGTTTTCAAAAAATTTTGGGGAATTTCAGACTAATATCCCCCTCAGAGAAAGTCCAAAGAAGAAACACATAAAGGAATGTTGACCACTTCTTAAGGAAATAATATTAATTCTCGTATTTTAGGAACTGGATTGAGCTATCCCAGGATTGAAGATGGGTATTTTTTAGATCTTGGGGAGTAAGACTGAGAGTCCAGAAGATATGGAAAAGGAAAGCAGATCCATCTTTTTCTTTTTAAGGGTGAGTTGGGAAAATTACACAGTCATTTGAAAAGTAGTTCATGGAAAATGCTGCAGTAAATAATTAGGTGAACTGACATAAAGTAATAGAATGTATAAGCAGGTAGAATTTTAAAGAAAGATAAGTCCCAATATTTGTCAAAAAAATGTTACTCCTGCTATTTTAACTGAAGTACTTATGATTTGGACATACTGCAGTTTGTTACTAAACAGATATTCCATATAGTGTCCTGAAAGACACTATATACAAATGCCATTGGACAACACGGCATATTAACATAAAGCATGTTTATAGGGACAATGTGTTTATGTATGTGAATTCATGATTTATTTAATTTTCTAATAGTTACTGGTCTACTTCCCAATACTATCTGCAAAACTGACACTATAGAGTATTTTTTTTTTGATTATCTAAAACAATTCCCCATCAACAGACGAGAGAAAACAAAACTCTTTTTTTTTTACCAATAATATATGCTCCCCCAAAAAACCCAACTATATTGGTGAAAACAGAGAGAGAGAAAGCTTACTGAACTAATTTATTTGAGAAAAAAATTACTGTTCTCAGGGTTTTATTTTTCACATTTTATGAGAAAAAGCACTTGGAGCAGATAAATGTGTAGACCTTTGAATACAATAAAAGCATGTGCATGGAAATTCCTTGCCTATTAATCCAAGAAGGTAAGCATTTTGATTATACTCCACTGAAAGAAAACTGGAAGGGACACACACATTTATATAGTAAACCGAACAATTGAAAAGAAATAATATATGTATTGTAATAAAAATTTGTATTACTGCCAAGAAATAAGTGCTCATGCCAAAAATGTTTTGAAGTACAGCTGCCAAAAAAAAGCTGAGAGCATTATGAAACACACTAAGTCTATACATAGAGGGGGCTTAGAGAAAAAAAAAAAAGGAGTATATTTATGCTTAGAATTCAAGTATATCAAATCATTATGATTATTTTATGCACAATAAGCAAGGTTCTGAGCATGTTGGCAAGCATTCAAGAAAGCATCATGTTGCTTAAGGACCATGTTAGTCTTTAAATCCAGGAGACAGGTTCAAAGAAAAATATTTAACTCCAGTGTTTGAGACAAGCTAAAAGTTCAAAATGACCCAAAAAATTCAGTGTTGTGTCAGACATGGGTTAATAACATTCCTGACATTGTTAACTCTTGATGAAGGTGATTTGAGATGCACAGAGCAGGGATCCCTGGATCTGTCCTGAAAAAGATGAGAAGTGAGTTGCCATTGCTGTCATGTCTTTCAAATGAGAACCTCCACAAGGAAGCTGGAGGCTCTTAGGAGGTATTCTTACTCTGCAATTTCCAAAACAGTACTCTAACCAACAGGTTATGGGGACTGGATCATGAATGGTTAGCTTTCCTCTTGAAGTTAGTCCTTTGAAGGGTCAAAAAAATCAAGACTCAGGGACCCAGGAGGGGAACTGGAAACCAAAGGCCAGTGACCAGACATGATGATTGGGAGACAGAGTTGCCATCTTCTGAGAAGAGACTAAAGGGTTGGGGTCTGTTCCTGAGCAAAGAAGTCTGAGGAATGACATACTGAGGTTTAAAATTTCTTAAGATGGAGGGTAAGATGAAGGCAGAACTGTTATTAACCAAATCTTACAGTACTGGAACCAGAAGACATTCAGTGACACTAGTAGGAGGTGAGCTTAAAATAGCTGGAAGAAAGTACAGGTATCACAGCAGGTATCAAACCTTTGGAACTCTCTGCCACAGGAGATTTTTTATGTTCATCTGTGGAAAAGAACTTCAGACACGTTCTCCTCCTTATTCCTTCTTGTGGTCTGGCCAAAGCATCTCAGTGCTTAGATTGCTTGTGATATCTGATGCAGGAGCCTAACCTCTGTCTGATTGCTACATGACATCTTCATCTATGTCATGGTTAAAGTATGTTTTATTTTCTATCCCTTTTTCCAATACTGTTTTGGAATACTGTTTCTTTAAGAGCAAACCCTGCAGCTGGGCATCTGGGGAGTTGGGGGGGAGGAAGAGGAAGACATCAGCAAGAAGGAACAAAGTCACTCTCTATTCTGGACCATGCTGCTGGCTGGTGGGGTGGAGTGAGAGATACACACACTGTTGGAGCCACCCCCAGGAGTCACCACTAAACCAGCACCCTCCTCTACACTCCCCCCCTGAACTTCTCAAAAGGGAGTTGCCCAGGTCCGTGGCTGTAGCAGCCAGAGGAAAATTGAAAGTAAAACTAACTCTGTGTCCACTGCACCACTCCACAGTCCCTGGATGTCCTGCCTCATGGGCATTATTGCTGATCCTAAATATACAAATCTGAAGAAATTTTTATTTGCTTTAACAAGGCAGTTTTCTGCATAATTTTTCACAATTAATCATTGTTATAACAATTTCAGTTATGATTTTTAATTGTTATTATGAGTAAGCATCTTAGAATTAAGATCAATAATAAATATCCCAATAAAAATAATTATCACGGAATATTCTGAGTTGAAAGGAACCCACAATGACCATCAAGTCCAACTCTTGAACAAGTAGGGATGGATACCATGCTGGGATAGACCCTGCAACCTCAACATTGTTAGTACTATGCTCTAAGCAACTAAGCTAATCTCAGGTTATAATAGTAGTGTCATTACATCTTAAATTCCAATTTCAATTTTATCCAGTCCTTTGATAAAATCTACATTTATTGAAGATGGGCTGAGAGAGGGCTCAGGTATTCTGCACAGTAAATAAATAAAAAAATAAATAATAATGAAAATAGTGTGATTAAAGCCATAACTTCTTTCTCCTACAAAGCTCTGGCTAGTAATATGGTGCTGGCTCACTTCATTTCCAGCTGCTAGATTTCACTAAAAGAAGCTAAAAATAAATTCAATGCTTTCCTAAAATGACTTTTCAATGTAAGCAAGTGCTGCAGTTGCCATAGGGATGTTGTAACATCACAAAGGGGAAGCAGTTCACATAGTGGTAAATAAGCACACTAGTGGGCAAGTTCTCCATTTGAGCATGGAAGAAATTACTGACAGTAATTTTTGAGAGAGGAGGTTTTAAAGAAAAAAGAAAACCCAAACCAACACAAATGAAAAGATCACCATTGATGTAGTCTGCAGCAGTCCAAATCCCTGAATGGAAGATTTCACAGGTCTACATTTCACATCTGTGAAGATGAAAGACACATGCTGCCTGTGTTAAGTGCTGTAGCACCTTAACTGCAAAACCTATATCTTCCCTTGAGAAGGAATGAAAATATCTTTGAATTTTGTGAAAACAAAAGCATCATCAAGTTCTTGCATTTACCACTTGTGCGGTAAGCCTGGAGCTGTCCAGCTTGTCCTTATTTTGCCTTCTCCTTTGTAATGCATTAAGTGACTTATAGTACATTTTCTGCCTTATATTATCCATTTATTCTGAAAGTCACTACAAACAAACATAATGATGCCCCAAAAACAAATGGGCTTCCTTTCCAAGATTTCTTCATAATGTTCTACATCATAAAATTTCAAAGGTCAGATGATATAAATAAAGAGTGACTTCACTAAAGTTGATTCTACTGTCCTGATTTACAGCAAGTAGTAATCTAGCCCCAGTAATTCAAGTTTTTCATTCTGTGTTCAACCCAGAATAGAAAGCAAATGGCTGGATAATAAATATCATGGAAACAAGAAAAAACCCCCACAAATCCTATAAAGAATCAATTTAGGAAAAAAGAAGACAAGCCAGATTGTCTGTCATTAAAATAAAATTCGCTGGGATTTTGAAACAAGATCATTTAAATACAAAATATTATGATAGTTTCTACCTTCTAATTTTTTTTTTTTAAGGCTGACAGTTTTACCAGTGTCACCAAGTCATTACTAACTTGCTGTTCTGAATCCAGGATCAAAGAGGTCCCCTTCCGAGTTAGATCTTCCCATTTTCTGGATTGGTCTCTCACAACACTGTTATGCCTCCCTCTACTTTGAACCCATACTCACTTGGTTTCTCAGGTAAATCATTGAAGTGTAGGTGTTACCCTGAAACGTGCCCCATTTACTTTGCAGAATATGTGTAGATACAGAGTGAGTAGTACAGCAAAGGCTGGTCAAGGACGCTGACCAGTAAACATTTTTTTTCATATTTTTTCTTTCATATTTTTCAATGAGATTTTTTACCTCTGCTAACTTGAGACAATTGCCGAGGTGCTTTGAAGGTAGTAACACCTTAGGCTCTATTTTTCTTGTAATTGTTATAGATACAATTATGGATACTTATTCCTGGTTGGGATTTAACCTACATTACATTTATGTTTCCATTTTACACTATTAGGCCCACAGTAGAGGATGAGTGCTCGAACATAATATTTATATCCCAAAGAAGTTCTCCATGAGCAGATCATATCAGCTTTTGTATTAACACCGCCATCAGGGAAGAATTAAGTTTGAAGAATCATCCATCTTCCCCGATCTATCTCAATTAAACTAATATTGTTTGGGATCATGAGGCTGGTCAAATACAGCAGATCTGAAGATGCCCTTTAGAGTTTGAATCACAGTGCAAAATGCTAACTTGAAAATCTGAGCTTTTTCCTCAGCCTTTTAGTGTCCAGTGTTCAGAGCCTGGTGGATAGGAAAGAGCGAGTATTTACAAGTGGACCTCTAAATGTTAGTTGGTTAGATCATTACCAAGGCTGCTAGAACCTCATAGACCAATCTGGATTTAGAGTGAGATAAGAGTTATCTTTCCAGCTTTGTATGAAGAAAATTTGTGTGTTGCACTGCTCACCTAAATTTCCTTTATAGTCAACAGGAAAAATAACATTAGATAGGTTGAATTAATCTGATTATTTTAGATGTACTCAAGCATGAGATAAGTAAGGTGAACTATGCTTTGTGTATGCCTATTTATCTCTTTTGCTTATAATGGAAACCTAGAATGAACAACTCAGATGGGTACATTTAGATGACAGATGTCTCAGTTTGGGCAGGCAAAAGTCACCTTGGCTGCTCAGACTGTCCTTGCAAGCAGTCAACATTCACTCTGAGCTTAGCTCGCCTGCAGATACCATGCTCCCTTCTGGAAGACAATGCCAGAAACTGCTTTACAAGGATCTCAGAAGCTTTGCAGGCAGCGACTGGTGGCAAAGGCATATGTGTCAACTGGAGAATGCAGACCATATGTGCTGGATGCACAGAAAATGCAGTGGTCAGATCTGGCAATACCATCAGTGTTGCCTCTTACCCTACTCCAAGCACATCTGGTGTGCAGGTAGCAGCCATTTCAGTGTACATGGAAGGAAAGTGGCAGTACATTTATCCTTTCATCAGGGTCTAGTGACCTGAGTATTGCCTCTTGCTCTCCTTCTTGCCCTCCTGTTTATGTCCTTCTGTCTGTCTCACCCACAGAGAGATGTCATATCTTATACAGTGACTCTCTTGAGAGGTGCCAGTATGATTCTCCCATGAATAATTTAGCATTTTATACTCCTTGAAATAACATCGATAGAAGAGATTTAGAACATTTTCCTCTGGACCAGCCCATGGTATAGTCCTATCACACATTGAAAGGTGGAATTTGAAGAAAAGAGTGAATTAATACTCGTCTCCCACCCTCTCTATTCTAAGCAGCGAGCTCAAAAGCATTAGTCTTTCTTTCTGTCCCATCTTTATTAAGTTTGTCCTTTGTGTCTTTCATTTCATCACAAGTGTGTGGAAATGAAATGCGCTGGAAATGGCAGGAACATTTGGCTTCAATATTTCTGAACTCTTTCTTTCAACTCTATATGAATTCTTTTCAAAAACGATTTTGTAAGTTTTCTTTTTTGGTTAAAATGATAAGAGGATATTGACCCAAATGTACAGTGAATATTGGTTGTCCCAGAAGTGAGCTCTTCAATGAAAAATGTACTTGAACAAAATACGATCCAGCTGTCCTGTCCCTCTAACAGTCTAGTACGATGGACAAATGATCAGTATGATCCAATATTTAAACTTAAAGTAGAACTGATTTTTATAGCACTGAAGAAGATCCCAGAGCGGACGGAAAAGCAGAAGAGACCCTTTTATAGACCTTAATGTTATGAAAAGACAGAAAGCATACTGCAGTGGGTGGTCTAAAAAGTCTCGTGGAATTATGTGAAGCTCTTTTTCAGGCTGGGTCCATTAAACAATTTTTGAAAGTAACAGTAATCGGGAAGAAAAAGAGTGTTCAGAGAGTTGTCAGCTTCCATATTTCATTACATTTTTGTATATATATGCATACATATATATGCATAACTATATATAGTTATATGTACAGTTTTATATTAATCATGACTAGAAAATTTTGGTTTATGTTGTGCATGTGGCTTTTCTGCTTATGTGTATGTATATAAATAAGTTTATGTCCATGTATACTAATTTGTACACAAACACATATATAAATGAACCTAAAGCCGTATTTTCCAGTTCAGACCAAATACCCTAAATACGTATGAAAGCATATGCAAGCAGTATGGACTGACTGTATGTATGTTGGAGTGGTCTTTGTAATGTTTGGAGGGTTTTTTAAATGGTGTTTACAGAGCCCTCTGATTTGAGAGTTAGGACTCAGGGGAGCCTTTTATATAGCAAGATAGAGAAGGGAGGAGTCAGGCAAGCCCTTGCTCAGATGTTTTTCCAAATGTCTGTAATAGCAGAGGCCAATTCTCCCTTCTAGGGAGCACTGATGCTGTTACACCTCCAGTTTTTGCTGGCAGAGAGACTTCTGTTTCCACTTCATTGCCATAAAATGCAAGATGGTGATCAGGCAGAGATAAACATGTAAATATTAAATTAATGTTTCATTTTCATTTTATTTGTGTTAGCTGTTTACAAATAAATAACGAGTAGAACCTGTTAATCAGTTGAATATGCATGAGTGCATACCTCCATTTACAGTACTGTCTGAATCAAGCTTTGAGAGTGATACTGTTAGTGCCATCAAGGCAATTGTCCATTGAGGCTAGGTTACACACCACCCCAGTAGAAGAACTAAAAGGAAAAGCTCATTTGAAATGGCAGAAGTGTGTCTGTTGGGATATTGCAGTCACAGCAGGCTGTCCAAGCTGCGCAAGAGGTGGAGGAATTAGTCAGTTTGTTCCTGTTCATCCTAATTCAGCCTCCAGCTAAAGTTCAGTCAACTTCCTCCCCATTACTGATATGTGAGTTATGAGAGTATCTCATACTCAAGCTGATCACTAAAGAGGCTGCTAGACAGGACAAACTGTCAGTGTCTGCCCCATATTGACCTGCTACTATATTTACTGGCAAGCCAGGAAACTGTTGAACTTCTCTACACCCAGAGAGACAGGAACAGTCCTAATGCATTCCCCTGTTAAGCAGTTCAGATAATCAACCCTTTCAAAACTTTCCCAATCTGAAATAATGTTGGTAGGATTCTGTATTTTCATAAATGCCTATCCTCTTAGAGTTTTCTTCCTTCTCTCTCTCTCTCTGCCTCTTGTGCAACTTCTGAAAATGAATTAAATATTAAATTCTTGCCATAGTTTATATGGAAGCTGACAGATATACTGAGCCAGCAGTACATGCCAGATATGTTATATGTCGGCTATCCTACATCGGATACACTGCCCTGGCAGGCATACCATGCCAGCTTCTGACAGCATATGCTATGCCAGCTTCTGCAGTTTCTGACCAGAAGCTGGAGAATTCTGGAATTATAGAAAGTAAGGTGAGACAGGACATTGTAAGTCAAAGACAAAGACAAGACCAGCTATTTCTGAACCATCCCTGAAAGATGGCCATCTTACTGGTTCCTGAAACCAAGAAGTCATCATAATTTCACAATCCCAGGGCAAACTATTCTAGTAAATAACAACCAGACAGTTATATATCTTTTTTATAATATCTAATAGAGATCTTTCTTGCTACAATTTTATATTACCTCTAGTTCTTCTCTCGGAGAATGAAGAATGAAATTCTTTTTCCTTGACAGTTACCTTTAACACATGTGAAGACCATTGGCTCATCTTTCCTCCCACAACTTGGTCATCTGTTTTACAAACAAAATGAACATAATTCTTCTGGTCCTTTTGTACAGGTTGAATTCTTTAGATTGCAGTTCCTTCCAGTTGCAGACCTCTGGACTCTCTGAGAGTTAAATTTAAGGATGACCATTAAACAAGATAAACTAATGATTTTTCTATAATCAGAGAATCTAAAATGAAAGTGCAAGAATGAGTTCTTATTTCTTTCCAGAGATGTAAAACAGTCTTTTATTTCATATTTTTCAACGAGATCTTTTACCTCTGCTAACCTGAGACAATGCTGAGGTGCTTTGAAGGCAGTAACACCTTAGGCTCTATTTTGCTTGTAATTGTTATAGACACAATTATAGATACGCATCTAAAAATAGATATCTACCAAACTCTCTGCAATGAATGCAGAGAGAATGAGAATGATCTCATCACACTCGGAAGGGAAGCATATGCATGGTCCCTTAATCTAGGAATAGATCTTGATATGTCATTGATGTTATTTTACATGGAGGAAATGCATTTCTTTGTATTTGAAAAGATCACTGTGAGAAACATTGTACGGTTCAAAGGTTGTTTGAGATCCCTTTTTGACTGATCCGGTGCTGAAAGTCTGTGGCAAGTTACTTGCTGCTCTCGCACTTCCTTAAGCTGACATTCTTTGAGCCAATTTTAGTTGACTGAATGGTGATGTCAGCCCATCGGATTGAAATAATTGTCACATACCAAGAGGGGAAATCTTCAAAGACTGCAACAAGGAAGTGATTTTTCCACTCAGCTATTCAGAATGTAAGCATACACACGCTCGTCTCTGGTGTATCCAACTCTGACTTAAGGGAGCAAGTGCAGAGTGTGAAACATGTCCCGGAATCCCTGCTACACCCTATTGCAACAATACTGCAGATACAAACAGGAGCAGAGCATCTACTTGATAGGGCTCTGTAGTATGTCAGCAATGGGAACAGTTGTTGAAAAAGCACAAAATACCACACATCCCTTAGCTGAAGAAATCCTAATTGTGATCACACATGACTGTGGAACACAGTAGAAGTGGCAGACAACAGATAGTATATATGGATTCACAGTGACAGACTTTGTAGGTAGGATTACTGAAACTGGGTAGATATGCCAGAAGCCATTTCTCAGTTGTAGATTTCCATGCTCATGTCTTCTAATAAGAAACTGTGATGAGAAGCAACAGCAGTATATCCCTCACAATGATAAAAAGTACATAATTTAGGTGCTAAATATGAAATTTGTTTAACTGTGTTTACTTTGCAGTGCTGTGGAAAGAGACCTGGGGGTCCTGGTTGATGGCAAATTGAGTATGATTCAGCAGTGCCCTGGCAGCCAGGAGGGCCAAACGTGTCCTGAGGAGCATCAGGCAAAGCATTGCCAGCTGGTTGAGGGAGGGGATTGTCCTGCTCTGCTCTGCACTGGTGCAGCCTCACCTTGAATATTGTGTGCAGTTTTGGGAACTGCAATGTGAGAAAGTTATTAAGCTATTAGAGTGTCCAAAGGAGGGAAATGAAGATGGTGAAGGGTCTTGAGGGGAAGCCATGTGAAGAGCGGCTGAGGGCACTTGGTCTGTTCAGCCTGGAGAAGAGGAGACTGAGGGGAGACCTCATCGGAATCTACAATTTCCTCGTGAGGAGAAGAGGAGGAGCAGAAACCAGTCTCTTCTCTATGGTGACTGGTGGTTGGATATTAGGAAAAGGTTCTTCACCCAGAGGGTGGTTGGGCACTGGAACAGGCTCCCCAGGGAAGTGGTCACAGCACCAAGCCTGACAGCCAAGAAGTATTTGGATGATACTCTCAGGCACGTGGTGTGACTCTTGAGGATGATCCTGTGCAGGGCTAGGAACAGGACTTGATGATCCTTGTGGGCCCCTTCTGACTCAGCATCTTCTGTGATTCTGTGATGCTTTATCAAAGCCAAGTAATTTATTGAACAGACATAAACAAGAGGTGCAATCTTGAAATTTCTGCTACATGAAACAAGGTCAAATGCCATAAAAGCTCCAAGTAATCTTGATCTTTACATAGAGACATTTTGCATCTTTAGTCCCATTTGGACAGAAGGCGAAGATCTTTTGTCTCCTTATTTTTCCCCAAACTGAAATGCTTTCTGAGAGGTTGTTGTCCTTTTCAAACTCTCATCTTTGAAAACAAAACCTCAAAAACAGGAAAGGTAAAAACACAAAATAAAATAAAGAAAAAAATCTTCAATCAAAGTAGCCAGGTCTTGGTTACTTACACTTTTTATTTTCCCAGTGTATTTCCTTTCCCATTTCCCCACTGGCCAACACTGACGGCTGAAATGATTTTTCAGCAAATACAGTTCACTTCTGGATTATTAGGGTGTCTTACATTTATATAACAGCAAGGAAGGTCTCATTGACACATTTGTTCCTTGCAGATGTTCCCTGCCACAATTCCTTTTCCAGTTCTGGACATGCTGAATCTTTCTTTCCTTGTCTTAGGTCTGCATGAATAGGACCATTATTTGGATTTCTTTGGTACTCATTTGCTCTATTTCATTCTACATGTGCTGTTGTGTAAGTGATAATTCAGGTACATCCATGAGAACTTTATACCCACATTCTCATTTAAGTCACAACCATTGGTTTTGTCAGATCACAAAGCAAAGCTCTTCTGTGTCTTGCCTGACCACAATTTCAGGGGATACTTTCAGCATCTGGAGTTCAGGGAGGCAGAATGGTCTGTGGGAATCAGCTTGCAGACAGGAAATTTACATGAATGCAGTGAACATAGTGCTGGATATTATGCTAACCTATAAAAGAAAATCTTAACCATCACTGCTGTAGACTAAAGAGTCATATTTGATCAGCTGCTCTTTTGAATTGTACAGAGACTTATACAAATGCATCCGAAATTTTTTTTTAGGACATATTTTAGAACATTTATAGAGGAAATTGAAGAAATAACCTGCACATTTGTCTCTAACATAAATAACACAAAGCATATCCCTATATAACACTTTCACATTACTAAAATGAATTTGCTTCTTGACTCCATATTTAAATTATTTGCCAAGCTAACAGCCACAAGTCATGACAACTGACACAAATCACAGCATTTTTTTATGATGCTAAGTCTTTTCTGCTGAAATATAAGCCAATCAGTAAAGTACTGGCTAATAATATTGAATACTGTTTTGTAGTGCTTCACTGTCCATACATAGAATAATTAGGAAACACAGAGATTTATACTTCACGAATAACATATTCTAAGAAAGGATTAGCTCTATTTAAGCCAGTTTAGTTGAGAAGAATTGATGGAGAACAAATTTTCAAAATGTTAGTACACTCAAAAATTTGATAAATATTATTCAGATTTTCACTCAACCTATTGCCTTTTCATGTAAATATCCCCAAATTATTTACAAGTTTGAACATATGAAAGATCAGTGGTGTTGCTAGCATCTTAGCCTTTGAGTTAGATCGGACTACAGAAGCAATGTTCTAAATCCTAAATTCCAGCAAAAAAAAACATTTCCCAAAAGAGTACTCCATGCGCAGGTTGAAGAAAATTGAAGGCCTGGACACACAGAAAAAATCACTGGTCAGAGATTCCTTTCATTGGGGCTGGCTCTAACTTTGCCTAGGAGGCAGCATGATACCCTACCCAGCCAAAGCTCTTATTGGTGAATCAACCATATTTAAATCAACAAACCATGTGTTTCTGAGGATCATCACATTTTTTTCAAATCTCACTGACAGGATGGTATCTCCTGAACATAAGGGCCCTCAGAGCTATCCTTGGACTATGCATTTTGATACCACTATGTGTGTGAGAGTTAGGAGAGCTAGGTACAATCCAGTCTGAAGACATTGTAAATGTTTCCCCTTAAAACAGAGTGAGGAAGAAGGAGCTTTGGAGGACAAAGAAATTACAGTATTCAAAATATGCTCCATTCTCCCCTCCTGTCGAGTCTCCATCACCTCAAAACTAGCAGAGGTATAGACCCATATCAGGACTTTAAAGCATTTTCTTTTAACTTCCCTTGATTTTATTATGCTGAGAATTTTTACATACTCATCTTTTACATGTATTTTTACTCCTTTGTGGTCTAAAACAAGCTCAGAGGAGTTAGCTGCTCTCTGATTTACATCATTCTTGTATTTCTTTCCACCCTAGTGGCATAATTTTTGTCAGAAGATGTGATGCCCCAGGAATTCCCTGATATGTTTCCTATGTTTCCCTTGGGAGCCCCTGGTGGTCTAGAGGTTAAGGACGCAGCGCTGTCACCGCCAGGGCCCGGGTTCGATTCCTGGTCAGGGCCACTCCCCGGGCAGAGGGAGCTTGTTAGCCCTGTAAGGCAATCCATCTACGTCCTGAGGACCTCGCTGCCACCGTCCAAGCTCGCTTGGCCCCGGCAGATGAACCTTAGGATTAAAGGGTGGCCTCAGTTCCGCGCACACTGTGTTTCACCTAAAAAATCCAATGCGTGGGCTGGAAGGTGTAAAGACCTTCCCCCGTTCTTTGTTCGCGAAGACTGGCCATTATGTTTCCCTTAATTTTTCTATAGCTTAGAGGAATTCAATAATTCCTGAAATCATCACCAGACATTGTGACATTTATGATTAAGCATATGGCAGTGGCATCAGCTCCATCCACTTTTCAGCCAGGTACAATAGAAGTGTGACTTCTGCTTGCCCCCCGTCTCCGAAGACATGCATCTTCTGGATATCAAGGAAAGAGACTATTAGTATGATGCTCTCAATGGGTGGCTCAGTCTCCTGTGCAGCCTGTTTGACCTTATGGCATCTAGTGGCAAATGAGTTTGTAGGGAAAATTAAATGATCATTGAACCAGCAAAAATTGGTTTCATCTTCATATGTGAGAGCAGGAAGGATGGAGCTTGCATTGCATAAGGATAGTGAGGACACATTGCTGACTGCCAGACTACCTTACTAGTCTAAACCAGCCAGGCACCATAAGCTACATGACCAAATTAGTTTCAGCACTAAATTACAGAGCTTCTAAGACTTTCTAAATATGGCTTTGAACAAGGTAGTTAAGAAGTTAACATTACCCACCTTTTGAAAATCAACGTGTTATTTTTCTACTTCGTTGATCTTAATTTATTTCTTCCATAAAGCCATGTAAGACATTCTTTTCTATCAGTATGAGTGCCTCTGAATATTACCCTTAGAAATAGCACAACAGATTTTGATATTGCCTTGGCAAAAGAACTGAGCCTCTCTTCCTAAGTGAGATTCACTAGTGTTTTGATTTTACCAGATGTCACAATACTTTCTTCTCCTGTCTAGTATTAAAATATATATGGAGCAATATGCTGGATAGTGGCAATCCAGACTTCAGAATCAAAAGATGGTTGTCTCATAAATATATGATTCCATGTTCAGGCACCATACTAATGTAAGTTGATAGAGACTTCTAGCTCTGCTGGAATAACAGTCTGCAATATTTAAACTGACGTCGTTTTAGTACAGTAGTTTTGCAGAGGGGCCAGCTGTATGCAAACAGAAGCAAATTAGTAAACATTATAGATGATGTAATCTTCCCTAATTTTTTTCTTAAATAAACTCAAGTGTTAAAAATTCAAGACAAAATATATATATATTAAAATTTCCATAGGAGTTATCTCCACAAATGCAAAATATCATACATGAATTAATGAGTGCTTAACTGCTGTTATTTGGTAGCTCTGTAATGCATGAGAAAATGGCTGTGAATATAGAATTTACAATCCTTAATATGTTCTGAAGAATACCAGTATTTATATTATGTACCTCCTTATATCCATGTAAAAAAGAAGAAAAAAGAAAGTATGATGGAAAGTTTAGTATTGCTCATCATTTGGAGTGACTGAAAAGGTATTGTTTGAGAATGCTTTTTAGTGAAATGCTTTCAACTAACTTCTTTCCTTTACTGAAATACTGTCAGATTAGATCGACTTTACATGGACATCTAGTGGGAAATGCAGAAGGAGATATTTGGCCATTGTACAACTGCAAAAGACTCTGTAGTCAAATCTCTTAAGACAATTGAGATTACAAGAATACTGTAAAATGCTATTCTGGGAGTTGTTGATAACGTCCTTTCTCCTGTATTCTAGAAATGTCTCCTTTTCCCTGGTAACTGCCGCTTCCTAAAGGTGCTATAAAGCAGTATGCCATAATCTCTCAAGTCAGCTTTTTAAAACCAGAAATGAATGTTATATTAGGACACAGAACATGTCAATGAGTGACAATTCACTATTTAAGAAAGAAACAAGAAAACTTTCCTCAATGGATTAATGAATGAGATACATTAATACAACAAGTCTTTCTTATTTCCTTTCCTGTGGGATATACTCACATTTTGGCAGTTAATAAAACTCGAGAGGCCAGAAAATATATTTGGGACGGTTGAGTGTGTTTGTCTGCCAAATTAAATAACAGACCAGAGACACTGGAAGAGGACTAGAGATTGTACAAGATAAGTGAAAGCAGTGCCAGCTGAGAGGTCTAACGGTCTCACTGGAAAATGGCTTGAACAGCTTGCAGCTGAGATGAGACAAAAAGTCCATGTGGATAGAGAAGACCATCTGTCTCTGAATACATTTTTTCATTTAGAGTTTAGGAAAGATACAGAAATGATTTGGGTTCTTTGATTTGCATTGTGAAGGGAAAATGGGAAAAGATGGTTATGTTCTTCTGACACTACATTGTGACTTCAGCTTTTTCTTTGTTCAAGAGAAAACCTTCTGCTTGAAGAAACATTAAAGCCCAGTGCTATAAGCAAAGCGTCAAACAGCTCTCTATTAATAACACTGAATAATAACAGTTAGTGCATAACTGATTCTAACAGCAAAGGAACTGTATCCAGATGAAAGTGATGAAAATTTATAGATTATCACAAATATGAGCCACATTTCACTAAAAGATGTGGCAATACAATGTGTTTGCCAAAATGCTTAAAATCTGAAAGTTTTGTTTATGTCCAACATTTAGGTCTAAACACAATGGATTAAACAATTGTTAAGAGAAACATAAAAGCCATGGTCAGATTTACATGGAAATATTGTAGAGGAGGTGTTATTTGGAACATGAGTATTGGAAAAAGTTCTAAATAGTAGTGGACAATGACATGCTTCAGGGAGAATAGCAGACAAAGAAGGAGCAATCTAATAATTATTGCTGTCCTTATAGGCTCTACTGTGCTAATCCTGAGTCACAAATTAAAAAAAAAACCCTCATAGATTTCAAAGGAACTCCTTCCCTGAAGAATTTAATCACTTAATGAGAGAAAAAAATACAGGGAATAAATAAATATGCAGTAAGAAAGAAGAAAGAAGCATAGAACAAATAATGAACGTTCTTGCTCATTTTTAACTGATAGGAGCATTGGAAGGGCAAGATATGTCTTTGGGATAGCAAAAAGGATTTAAGAGAAAGGGAGTAAATAAGAGATAAGTATGGATAGTGTAGTGTAGATAGGAGCAAGTGTAAGCAGCTTGAATGTGATGTTAAATGATAAGTTGAGCTGATCAAGGATTCAGATTAGAAATGGTTTTCAAAACTCAATTTGATAGCCTCTACAGGCTGTGTTCTGTGTGCTGAGCACTCTTACCAGAAGCAGCCAAGAATATTAGGAAATAGTTGCTGCTACTCACTTGCAGAGAAATTAGCCCTCATCAAAGACTTAATGGTTGAGACTTATTCTAAGGATGTACTCCATGCTCCAGAGTCTCTGAAAAAATGCTTAAAACAAATATATCATTTTTTAACTACTCAGTTATTAAAGTCTTTAGATAAAATAAGTCACAACTGCCTAATCACAGCATGGAGATTGTCAAAACTAGATGAGATCAGCCTTGACTTTTTCCAGCTCAGTCTTGGAAATCCCCAAAGATTTTCAAGGAGTATCCAGGGCTGGAGATCCTACAACCTCTTGCCAGTGTTACACTGTGCCCCCAGGACAGGTGTTTCCCAATATCCACTCTGAGCCCCAATTATTCTCCTTCAGAAATGCCTATCAATTCTCATAATTCCTAACAGAAGTTAAAAGGCCCTTTATTAAAGACAGTTGCAATGCCATGAGACAAGTTCCATACATTCAACTATACTTCTCATAGACTCATTTTTCCGTTAGAGAAAGCAAGAACCAAACCAGTCAATTACTTAAAGGGGGAATCACACAGATGTGCTTAAGTATTTATACTGTTTTATATTCAATGTATGCCTCTATTTAACCATTGCCTATGTTATGACCAAAATGGCACATGGTTCTTGTAATCATACTTTCCCCCGTGGTGCTAAGCAGAGTTTTAACCTAACAATAGAGTGGTGAAAAGCGTCTTACTGCATGTAAAAGTAGACTTCTGAGGTTATACCTTACCCTGGATTCATGCTATAGGCTGCCCCTGTTATGAATGAAGTTTTGGCCACTCGAGATGGGCAGTTGAATGCAGCTGGATATAATGCTTGTCTTATGTGCTAGAGATGCTGGCATTCCTCAGCTACCCAGGTTTCCTCTGTCCTTTAAGGAGTTCTTTTTGAGCTCTATAATGCCAGTAGTGTATCCTACTGTTGACACACTCCAAGTTGTTCTTCAACCCATTCTTCATTCTTAAATAAACAGATTTCCCAGTTTGAACAAAACATGTAAATGCACATATGCTGGATCCCTATGCTGCTTCCTACTTCCAATACGAGCATGTTTGTCAGTGATAATATTCTGTTTCTCTCTACTGGCTCAAACAGGAATGCAATTTTCTCTATATATCTGGATGAGGAATAGGTACCGAATAAGCTGTTAGTCATTTAGCATGGGTCTTAGATCTTTCAGTTTTAAAATGTTGATCCCTTAGTTAATAATCTTCATGGTTTTGGTTTTGCCTTTAACAAAATGAGCACTTTAACTGTTGTGGAAGCATTCATGCAAGTCTGAATAAGCCTTTACATTTCCCTTACAAACTCGATGACCACAGTTTTGGAACTACATTTGTGGTTTACTTCTAATTTGTATCCCCTTGTTAATGTACATTTTAAAGTATAGAATTAACTTAAGAAAGAGTAATTGTGCTCTAACATAACCATCTGCAGCAAAAGAGTAAGTACTTGGCAACACTAACTAGTTCACAGAAGTTCTTACTAGATATAAATAATCCCATTTTCTGGCAAGAAAATCCTCACAATGTGATCTTTAGTTGGAGGAAAGAAAAGTTATGTTAGTTGGTGTATATAACAGTATAATGTAGTTATTATTAAAAAAGTGACCGTGTAAAAATGGCACCTTGTTAAATAGTGTAACAACTCTCTGTGCATGTTCTAGGGCAGATTGGTTTACACTGTTTAAAAAAACACAAAATTTATTGCTTTCTACTCCTACTAACACTGCTGAGCCAATACAGAGCCACACAGAGCAGCAAGAGATCAGAGCCAAATACTGACTGAAGTGTTTTAGCATGACCAAAGCGGACCCTAAACATGTAAGTAATTAATACAGATTTTAAAAATGGGACATGTAGACCTAGATTTTTGAAAGAATCCCCTTTCTAACATAAACCTTTATGTCAGAGATTTTGCAGAACATGCCTGGTATTTCAAGATGTCTTGTGACTCTGGCAGCATTGATGCTTCCCACTGGCAACTGAGTGGCCAGAGGTTTCAGGCATGCTCCGCTCTTGTAAGGATGGCTGAGATTTATGTACATGTAGCTCTCTGGTCAGAGACGCTCCACACCAATCCCTTTGCTTCAGGTGGATTAGTGATAAATGCTGCACAGTGCTTCTAGACAAATGCTTCTAGATCAGCAAAGTAGATGTGCTCAGGGCTGCTCTCCAGCACAGGGACATTGCAGAGCAATGTGCCTTATCCCTGCTGTTAACTCTATTCTCCTCCAGTTCAGAGTGCCTGTATTTCTCTGAGATAAAAACCCCAGTGGATCTGGGTTTTATCCACGTTTTCTTTTAGTTAACCCATGCACAAAACTGTTACCTTCCCAACATTAATTGTTCACTTTGCCATGGAAGACATTCAAACATACAGTGTGAAGAACTTCACTAGAGGTAGATTTAGTCTTCTACATAAAGGTTAACAAAACATTATTTTTACTTTAAAATTGCATTTGAATGAAAGTACACCTGATCTACAGCTGACAGCCTGTTGTCACGAAGACATAGAATTTGTTTTCCTTCAGTACAATAGTAATGAAGCCAAGCTTATTATTTTCCTACCTTTTTAAAATTTTCCACTTCATTGCATAGTAAACATCATAGAATTTTTAATACTTTATTTCTTTGAGACTTTCAGTCCTGCTTTACTAGAAATCTGAAATTCCTGGATTTTTCAATTATTATTGGTCTCAGCCATGAATGGCTTAAGTGACTGATATTAACAAATAAATAGAATGAAAAGTAAAGAGGGTATTTTTATTTGCTACAGAATTACAGTGTTTGCATGCTCTTATTTTTTCACATCAGATTTCTTCTACCAATAAATTGTATTCTTAATTCTTCTATTTGTATGTAATGTGAAACCACTCTTTAAATGAACATAGCATTGATATAGCAGAATCTAATATTAGTTTACATTACAACTAAAAAGGTACAGAGAAAATTCCAAAATTGTATCTTTATCTAACAAAAAAATGACAAATTTCTACTGTAGCAATAATCAATGGCATCCATCTTCTAGGGAATTTACTGTAAACCCTCTACGATACACTTTTAGGATGTTTCCAAATATTTTCAAAGGAGCAATAGATTTTTGGTCATTTCAGTTGTAATACCTGTTTCCAACTTCAGTAAGTTTGGGATTTTTTTTATTTTCCCAGAAGGAAACTGTTATCCTTTGATTCACTGAAATCATCCTTGCAGGTAATTTTGGTTATAAAAACTGTGCACTATGTAATTTATTTTTAAGCACTTTTCAAGGTCTGCAGTGGTGACTCAGACATAATGGTCAGTTGTATGAAATGACATTTAAAGCAGCTTTTGGAGGACTAGTATGTAAACCTTAACTGTAACTATTATATGTTGTATTCTGGAAAGTTTTTCTTACATAAATGGTTAGAATAAACAATGACTTTGAGATAGCTAGAGTTAGGTATGAAAAATCCTACCCATGATGTCCAGAGGGGTATCTACCATCATAGACTGGAAGAGCACTACAGATAAATACATGAAAAGTTGTTTGTTGAATCATTCTCTTTCCTCCAGCATGGCTTAGTCCTTTGATGCCCCAGGAATATGACCAGGTAACCACTTTGTAGTTACTTAGCCTCAGTTTATTTGCCTTAATATGATCAAATTTTTAAACTGTGCATTCTTTTGTGAGAATAAACACATGAATGAAAAGTCAAAGCAGTGCCACTTGAAAAATAAGCTAGGTGGCGACTGAAGGAAATTTTTTGCTCTCTCTGAGGAATGCTGATCCTGCTGAGCCAAAAATGATACTTTTGACTTCCAGTTCACTTAACTGGAACCAGATTTAAGCAGAGGAACTAAAATGATGACTCTAAGGTGGGTAAATGTAAATCTGGTTCTTGCAGGTGTCCAGTTTCCATTGAGAGAATTGCAAATTCAGCATTTCCAAATGTCAGCCCTGAGTGCTAACCCTGTTTAAGTTTGGAAAGCTCAATTGAAAATTGAATATGACTACAATAACTAAAAATGGTAAAAGTAAGGTAGAAGTTATTCTTTTTTTTTTTTTCAGACAAGAACTTGCAAACCATTTTGGTTTCCCAGTGCAATACTGCTTTTCGCAGCCATGGGTGAAATTTTTTGCTGCAGCATTTGCAGGGCTCGGAGGAGCTGAGGGAGTCATATCTAACTGGTAAAGACTGCAGCTATAGACATACTGTCTGCCTTCCCAGTTACTTCATGTCATTCATTACTGGAGATACTGTCTTAGCGGGTGCATTAGTGCCTAGTATTGCCAATAACATTCAGGTTCAGATGCTTCATGAAGAGATGGCATTTTTTACCATTAAATATCTGTAGTCATCATTCCTGAATCACTGCACTCTATTGTATTTTGGTTTTGCTGCACAATGATTTGTTTTGTTTTGTTTTTTTACTCCCTGTGTGAGTTTTTTGACTATGGTACAAAACTTATCAGATGAGTAAGCTAAAATTCTCCAAACCTTCAAAGATACTACCTCATGCTTTTTATATTTATCACGTGTTCTAACACAAATCTCCAAAATTCCTAGGAAATTTTTTTACAGACTCAATTCTGTCATAATTCTGTCTTCAGAACTCCTAGATAAAATGAGAGTTTTGAAATGTGGGTTAATGGCTAGAGCTGACCCCTATCCCTTGACAAAGACACTTATTTCCCTACTACTCCCCTTGATTCCCTACAATAACAAAAAGCAGTCCTTCCTTTCAACAGAGGCTTGAATTCAAGATAGTTACTTTAAAAATAAGACTAAAAAGCATTATATATAGTGTTACCCCCACAAGTCTCCATAGGAATTTCTGATGTAAAGAAATTGCTGGTAAAACCAGACTTGATCTTAAATTATCTATTGGCATTACCCTCAGAAAGGCCGACAACTTTTTACAGAGTGTTCCTGTTAATGTTTGTGTATCCATTCTGTATTTCAGTAGTCATAAAGGCAAGACCTGTGTCACTAAGCATATTGCCAAATGCTGTTGATTCCTAAAGTGCTAATTTTATTCCCATTAAATCCTATTGGAGAGAACTTACAGGTTTGGACTGACCTTGAATGTAGCATGGGTTCCAAGGAGACACTCAAACAGCTTGCTTTCACCATGCTTATTGCAAAGCAGCGAGAGTCTCCCTGTTCTTACCTAAGACCCCAGGGCGTTGACAGCTTCAGAAGAGACAGGATAGAGAAATTAACAGACTGTCCCATCTCTGTAAAAATGAGCAAAGTGGTTACTTTAGAAACGAGGATAAGAGAAGGAAAATTTAATGCGGTATTTTCCTCATGGTGCAAACTGTGCCATGAGTTTTGCAGAGGCTGCCTATTCATCACTGTATTTATTAGCCATGGGTGGACCTTTCTTATATACATTTCATTTTGATCAATCCCATTAATACTGATGGCAAAACATCCAGAGGCAACAAGTTCCTCATCTCCTTTATATAGACTGTGGAAAAAAAAATTAAATACATTTTATTTACATCTTTGTAAATAAATTTAATACATCTTTGCTTTTAACTTGATGACTCATGATTTCATTTAGTTCACTCCAGTTCTGATATTATGAGAAACAATGAAAATCACTCAATATTTACCTTCTTTGACATGTTTCTATCACAATTCTTTCACTTTCTATTTTCTAGGCTAAGTTTTAGTGAGCTTAGGCTCTGCTTGTGTAGAAGGGAGCCTCTGCAATTTCTTTGATCCTTCCTGTTGCCTTTACATAATTTCTTCTCTTATTCTACTGTATCCTTTTTGAGATGAAATGACCAGAAAGAGGTATGGTAATTAAAAGCTGTTTGCATCGGAAATTTGTACAGCAATGTAGCAGATTCCTGTTTCAATTTCTATTATCTTTCTACCAATTTGTAACATTCAATTTTCCTTTTGTTTAAGAACTGAAATGGAAATTTCAAACCCTGTGACTTATGGATCTTTTCCTTCAGTGGTAGAAATTAATTGAGAGTTCATAATTTGCTTGTATAGTTGGGAATCTTTCTAATGTATTTTGTGCATTATACAAATCACTACAATGAATTTTATTTTCCATTTTATTACTCTTCCACTCTGTATTACAAAATGTTTTATTTTGTTTTGTTTGAGAACAGTATGGTCAATTTTAATTTTGGCTAATGAGTTTATTTTTGTATCATTTGGTTATTTTTTGTGTAATTTTTCAATCTCTTTTTCAGACTGTTCAAGAATATGCTTGGCCCCTAAGATAGTACTATATGGGACATCTGTGACAAATCTGGTGGTGGTGGTGGTTGTTGTTGTTGTTTTGTTGGTTTGGTTTGGGTTTTTTTTGTTTGTTTGTTTGTTTGTTTTTGTTTTGTTTTTTGGTTTTTTTTTTTGAGAATGACTCTTTATTGCTGCAATTTGTCACTTATTTTTCCGACAAGTACTGATCTACAAGAAAACTTGTACTTTTCCATGTGACATTTTAGTTTCTTTGAAGAATATTGCAACAGTTTTTGAAAAGCTAAGGTGGGTTAGTTGGAAAACCTTGTCCATATGATTACTTAGTCTTGGAAAGAACTCATACCTCTCTAATATGAGAAGCATAAATTTGCTCTTCAGAGGTTGAATCTCCCAAATTATACTATGTTTATTTTTTTGATTACCAATATAATTTCTACTAATGGACCTGGACTGAAAGTCATATTCCTTGGTTTGTGGTTCTCTTTGAAGTCTTTTTTTTAATTATGTTACCATTGTTCCCTTCCTTTTGACAGTAGATGGCTTGATAGTAAGAAAGAAATTGTGAAACGTAATTCAGCAATTTTATTTCTGGGCTTCTTTGGACCCCTTAGGTGAATATCTTCTGGCCTTGCTGATTTGTTTTTATACATATTATAAACTGATTCTAAAATTTTCTCACCAATGCCAATCTTGCAGGGCAGGTGAGGTAAACCAGATGTACTGTTTCAAGAGAGTTTATTACCATATTTATGTCCCAGGAAAGATTTGTCTCCCCTCCAAATCCACATAGGATAGCATATGTTGTCTGTTATGCCTCTAATACCTAAGAAATGCAATGTAGCCTATGGTAGTGAAAATCAGGTTACTATTTCACATATACCAGAAAACAGCATTTACACCAAAAGGATTGGAGAAAAAGACCAATCTCATTTTATTTAGAATTATTAGGAAAGTAGACCGCCATGATAAAGTAATGTAGCATTAAGGTGTAATAACTTTAATCTACTAAACATTTATAAAGACAATCTAGAAGGAGACTGAAAAGAATGTGTCTGAGCTTTTCTACTTTCCTTCTAATACACAGAAGAAATAAAAAAAAAATTATATGGGTAAGAAAGGGACTAATTCTCTTGATAACTATTAACAAAACAGATTTAGGAAAGAGAGAGGACAATGAGAAGTGTTTGGCTTGGTGTTTTCTATATGAAAAATTCAGATTTGGTTTCTGCATATTTCTTTTTCCAAAATCAGTCAGTTTACTTACGACAGGCATGTGTGACTTTTCTTTGCATTGTTGAAAACAACTTTGATTATGTCCTTTTAGCACTTATGTACGCATACATATTTGGGGTAAAAAGGATGTATGAATATTTCTATGACATCTCTTGTTCTCTCTTTTGGCTTTAATCAGCAGAGATGTTAATTTTGCTAAAAAAAGTTGTTAAGGAATCTTTCCATAAAACTAACATGAGGTTACTGATATTGCTATGGTTTAACAATAGCAGAGAATGAAGGGAGAAGCAAAAGCTCTTTCACAGTGTCTTTAGTATAAAGAAACAAAGACTACCTGTCAAAAGAAAAGAAAATTGGGTTATGTGCTCTTTAAGTATAAATATGTGACAAGTTCAAATAGTCATTTGAAAATAGTCTTCAAACAAATTTCCTGGTACTGTGCTCTACCTTTTTTTTTCCCCCCAGCTTAACAAAGCCTCTCAGTTAAGAACTTGGAGAAAATTTGAACAAAGCCACAAGCTATTAACTACTGTGAGAAATAACCAATATTTTCAGAAAGTTCTCTGTTACTTTAGCTACAGATGGAATTTGCTTTTCCTTAAGGAACATAAGAAGTAGTGTTCACTTAGAAACAAATCAAAATCACTCTTAAACACAATGCTTATCTAGGTCTAGTATCTTCATTATGCAAGATAAGCTCTATTATTTTCTCTTTATTTTCCTGTTCATGTTCTACTCTTTTTTGTCCTCCAGATTAGGATTATGGCAATGTTTGAGAACATATCCTGGAGACTTTAGACATCTTTTGTGGTTTTTTTGCAGTAGCTTCTGTGTTGGAGAATAAGATTAATTATGTGGAAACTCTGGCGTGTGAATGGAAATTTGCTATAATTTGAAATGTAAATAAATAAATACAGTCGTAAACATAGTGTCTATTGAAACTACATTGCAACAGGCTCCTCAAGAAGGTAAGCAAAATTCCAGAATAATCTCAAAAGCAGTCATTTAAAGTGAATGCTGAGTTATAACATTTTACTAATGACTTTTGCAGTAAGTAGTGTCTCTTGGTTACCATAACATCTTACCTACATTTTCCCCTGCAGAGTTAGCTCATCATATAACAGAGGAAATATTTCTAAGAAAACAGTAGCTGGTAAAACTATGAATGTAGTCATGGATAGCACCATTTTTCCATTGACACTTCCATAAGGAATGACATATCAAACATATGACTGCCGTTTACAACCATTATAGAGCAAATCTTAATTTATAATCTACTAATCCTAGTAGCTTTCTCTCTCTCCAACATCTCTTTAATATAGCTTTAATAAGACTTTGCATAAATTAACAGCTTTTATTCAAGTATCACATTAAAGGGCAGAGGTCATGGCTTGGATAGTTTTCATTCATCAGGTACTATGTTTTCTTACATGTTTATTAGTGCATAAATAAACCCTTTAAGCATTAATCAAATGGGACTAATTCCCTCTTATCTTTCCTGCGTTACATTTGTTGCCCTTAATCTTTTCTCAGATCTTTTTTGTCAAACAGTAGATAAATTTGAGCCTCCACCTGTTGCTACATCACTATTGAGTTGAGCTGATTTGCCAGGAGTGCTTGTAGCCGATGTGAAATGCATCGCAAATGTACTCTTCAAGTTGATCACAGAAGATGTGGTCATCTTTTCACTTCCATTATTCAAAGAACCTAAGGTGTTAGCCTGCAAACCATCTATGAAATCCTTCCCTTCATATAGATAAGTTGGCACAGTTGCATGCATCACAGTCAACAAGTATTTGTGGAAGAATGTTGATTCCTAAAAGCCTACTGATAAGAATGCCCTAGTGTTTCTTCTCATGTTGTTCTGTCATCTACACATGCCTACATTGCAACTGTTCATCTCATCTGTGTCCCGTGGATACATCTAGGGGGACCTTTCAGACTTCTTGTAGTTTCTATTTCTTAATCTCTGCCATAGAATTATCAGGATAAAAATATGTCATGCAGGTTTAAGGTTTTGCTTTTTGAGGACATTACAGAGGAAATCACTTCTTAGCTGTCACTCATTTCTGAAGTACGAAAGTCCTTTGAGTCCTCTAAGAGGTACATCTTAGCCTCATAGATGAGCAGCTGCTGCGAGGATGTACTTTTACCATTCAGCCCAACCTCCATGCCCAAAGTACATGTGCAATGTTTGAGGCCATCCTGAGAACGCATCTTTTCTCAGGGCAAAATGAAGAAGGAGAACTGTTAATTAGAAATCCAGGGTCAGGTGAGTCCTGCAGTTGCAGGAATGCACTATTTCAGTTGCCTTTCCCAAGGTAACTGAAGGTTCAGACATGTGCTCTATAGTCCAGTTAAGGGATTCACCCCTCTTTCCTCCTTCCCCTTATAATCAGACTGTCCCAAAATAGATTCACAAGTGCTCTTTTTCATACCTGATACAAACAGTGCTCCTTTGAAGAGGCCAGGGAAATACCCTTAGATCCCTGAACATTGCTGGATGAAGGGTGGCAACTTTCTGCCAAGTTTCTAGGTAGACAGACAGGTTGCTCATTGCAGGTAGATACCTCTGTCAGGTGAACAACTTTGTCACGGCAAGTGAAGACTCTTGATATGGTAGAAGGTGCCTGAATGGCAATATCCTGTTCTTGTGACAGAAATAATAATAATAATAATAATAATAATAATAATAATAATAATAATAATAATAATAATAATAATAATAATAAAAAGGGATTGTAGTTGTGAGTCATCTTTCCAAAATTTTGGTGTAGGGTACACCCTTTCCTACCCATATAGAGAAGGACATCAGATGCTGCTACTGAGGTGTGCCCAGGCAGGTTGCACACTCCTGAGGCTGCGGGTGGAGGGGAGCCTATGAAAGCCTACACATGTTATCCAAGACACAACGGAGCAATACTGTGCAGCTTGGCTTGGAGGTGTAGTGGTAAGCCATGAGGGTGTTGTGCTTCAGGTTGCTGTGGCAGATAAAAGGATGTTCTCACCTAAGGCTTGAGTTTGTATCCTGTAGATCACCTAAGAAGAAAATCTCCAAATGCTTCTTGGATTTATCAAGTAGCATACTCTGTAGCATTCAATTCATGGTTATATAGCACAGGCTCTTCAGGAATTTGGCTTTGAGGGGAGAGTTGAAGGCATTCGTGCAGGACAGTGTGAATACAGCTACTGGGAATTTTACATTTATGCAGTATATCCTCTGATTTCAGTTGTACATAGCTCAAAGTGGTTATGGCACCCATTAATATTTTAGAATGTAATAACTCATACCCCACAGTCAGTGACATATCTGCCATAGCTTCCAGTAAAACTTAATGTGTGCTCGCTCTGGGTGAATGACCTCTTGGAGAAAGAAAAAGGTAGACTCTCAAATTAATTTTCTCCCTTTGCTTTAGTGTCTTAGCTGTTTCCTTTTCTTGGGTCTTCTGATCTTCCTTAAATTTACTAGACAAATTTTTACATTCTCAAGCAGGACTTGTTTTTTCATCATAACAGCAACATTTCCTCAGCTCAGGTTATTTAAGTACTTGAAAATGGAATAGGTACCTTCCATATGGGAAGATTCTTGGACTGAAATATAAGCTGTGTTGCACCAGTGTACATCAGAAGTATCTTCACTGAAATCGATGCAGTTACAACAGTATAAAAATACCACAAATGAGATGTCTTCAAACCTAGTAGTGTGATTCCTTGAGTCATTAATTTCTCAGTTTAAGCCTATACCAATCAATCTCAATAAGAAGTGGGAGGAAGAGACAGAGAAAGAGAAATTAAATAGAATGATTATACACACCTAAGTTTAGTAAGCATGTGATATACTACTGTAAATCTTACCAAATTTTGTTAGCATGGGATTTTTTGTTTATTTTCTTGTGTATCTTTGGACAAATAAATTGTTTGTCTTTGTCAGGTAAGTGATAAGCACATGTCTGAATATTAATAACCAAAAAACGAAAGGCTGCCTCCTATTTTCAGGCCCACCAAATATTATAATTTATTGTAATTCTTTTTTTTGCAACACACAACTACACGCTTTTCATGTCATCATCTTATAAACCTGCCATCTTTTGTTTTGATTATACTATATTATTTTTTCATCAAATCCAAATCCTAAAAAAAAAAATTAATTTCCAATTAACCTTTTCACACCACAAGCTTGCTAAATTCCCCTTAATCTGTAACCTGAATAATGTTGCTTTTTCTGCTTGAAATTTTCAGTTCATTATCATCTAATCTGCCTACCTATTCTCTGTCTGGATAAAGGTTTAAATGTATAGATAAATCCTTAGTGTATCTAAAAAAAGAGAAGGGACATAACAGTAATCCCTAAATCAGCTTTACATGCTGCCTTAAAACAGTGGGATGCTTTGCATCATTTAAATAGTAAACTTCAAAATGTGTTCCAAGCTCATTGCTCTACTATGAGAAGACTCACTGAGTTATATTCCAGGTGGTGGGCTAGTGCAGCTGTGTGTTGGTCTAGACAAGCAAAAATAATCAGGAATACCAGCCTTTTAGAGTATGACTAACCCACTTTCCAAGTCAGTGCCACCAAAGCAGTTTATCTGTTTTCTTGGAAACATGCCTTTACTTCTATCCCCTTCCTTCTTGAAATGTACTGCACACAGAGCAGCTGCCAAGCCAGATGAATCGCACACTAGGGGGAATTGCTGAAAATAAGCAGAATCCAGATTGAAAACAGGACATGAGAATAATGGCAGGAGAGGAAAACAAGCATGATTTTCATGATAGTGGTTTCCTCTTAGCCATTTTCCAAATGCTTCATGTATTACAGAAAATATTCTAGAGAAGGGGTGCAGTGGCTTGAACTGAATCAAAAACTCATTGCTGTTAATGACTTTTGACTGCCAAAGATTTGGATCAGGCCCTCAGTCTCCCAGCATCTTGCATTCAAGGCCTCATGTATTAGTGAAAGACCTAAAAGAATGCATCAAAATTAGTGAAAGACCTAAAAGTGTACGACTTGAAGTTTGTTGCCTATATCCAAAACCGAAATCAAGTCCTACCCACCTCAGAGGTTATCAGTCAGTAGGAGCGTATATCTCTGACTGCCCAGGCATGCTCCTCCTTTTGTGTTCCTGGGTAACTCAGTGGCTATTTCACAAGCCCCTATACTGAGTATCCAACATTCAAGAGGAACAGACTCCTGAAAAAAATTTATGAAGTTGAATTTCTTAAAAGACAGCTAGATAAGCAATTTCTCCTGGGGATACAGTTTGAGCTCTCATCCTAGAAGCAGGGAAATACTTATTTCATGCTCTTGTCTACCCTACAGGATATATGCCTGTATTTTCTATTGCTTCCTAACCATTACAGGCACTTCAATGCACTATGGGAGAAAGAGGAAATATTTTCAACTCTTCCCGTTGAAACATTTTTACTGTGAAAAATAATGCAAGATTTATTTTTCTATAAAGAAAGCAAGAGGCAATGTAAAGCAAGGTTGTTTTTTCTGTATTTTTATCTTAGAGGCAGTTATATAGATTTCTTGTCCTGATCAGAGGCTTTATAAAGATTTAAAGAACAATCACTGTGTAAAGGCTGTTTGGAAAAAGATTGTTAGGATTCACATATTCTGTTAGGATTCACATATTCTGTTATCAGTGTCTTAACCATTAAGCTATGAACCAAATACATATTTCTGCTTCATGGATTTTTTTTTTTGTCAATTTTCCTATCCAGTTGATCCTGGGTTTTTTATTACTCTATAGCTTGGTTTCATCAGAAAAGTGCCAGAATTTTTTTATTTCTCCCTAAATGTCTGTCCAGATAAACCCAGACATCCTTACAGGATACATGTAAGGATACAAAACATTTTCTTAGTGCACTTTTGTCCTCAAAAAAAGAAGTTTCTCATTTTGTTATGAATATTCCAGCATTTATCCAGTGATAAAAATGAGACAGTAGCAACAATTACACTTGTCTTTTTGTTGTCCCTATTTGTGTGTGTGTAGGGGTGGTGGGAGAAAACTTGCCAAACTGTATCGTTCTAGAAATGCAGATGGAGAAGTACCAGGCCCAGCCAGGCCTTATGCATCAAGCTTCTCATCTAAGTCAATACTGAGGAAGAGCTACACATCTATCAGGTGGGTACCACTGGGATTAGAGAGCAACTAAACTGACATATTGTATGGACTACAGAAAAAAGTAGGATCCCAGCTAAGGCTAGATAATTAAATCCTTCAGTAGATCTGATCCTAAATTAACTAAATATGTGTATGCCTCCATCAAACCATTAGATCAAGTAGCAGAGGAAAGTCTAGTGTGTTCTCAACTACAATGCATTCCTTATCCCTAGAATTACTTAGTAGTATGGAAAAAGACTGACATCTAAATGCAGATGGTTCCTGACCTAACAGATGATCTCAGGATCCATATGGCATGTCCAGAGCATCTAGTCACTGCTGGTTCTGCAGTATCACCCCAAAAGGAGCTGTTGTTTGTATAATGGTCTGATCTAACCTCTCCATGGTATCACTCTTGAGCCTTAAATAAGAGGTACCACAGTCTCAAATGTTCTTCTCTAGCTATGGATGAAATAAAACCTGTAACTAAATGCAAGAATACATCCTTATGTCCCTAGATGTGAATCACAACTGGTCTGAGTCCCATTGTTGAGTATAACAATGAATATGAATGAATATGCTCTTATGAATATGCTCTTCATGGCTTCAATGGTCTGCTAAATCCTCTTTAGGTAGTGGGAGATTCCTGAGAATATAAAAACCAAAATCTGAATAACCAAAAAAATTCCTCTCCTAGTCACCACTGAGATTTCTTTTATTTTTTATTTGCAGTGGCATTAGCACAACCCCTGTAAGAACTGGCCAGCTCTCTCCCAAGACTGTTTGTATTACTAAGGAAGCCAGGTCTGATCCTTCAGCTACAGACTTTGCTCCAAAGTCAAGTGTTTTGCTTGTTCAAACATATGCATTGCATGTATATTTGGCTTTAACACTGTAGTCCTTATTCAAGCAAAACCACCCACTATGGTCAAAAATAGTAGTGAAATTTGGCATCCAGTTGCAATCTATTTTCAAGTGGTATTGTTCTCTTACTGCCACTTTTGCTTCTTGCTTGAATAATTATTGTTCTTCTCTCAGATTTCTCCAGCTTTAATGATTTATTAAGTTTATGAAGTATTTTTCTTTCTCCTTCTATATAAAAGAAAATAAAAATTGCCAAAACTTCAAGATAAGCAGACAGGATTCATAAAATGTTGTTATCCTATTTCTTGCATGTGTTAGTAAGACAGCAATGGATAATGTCTTATTTCTTTTCTTTCCTTTCCTTTTCTTAGTACAGTCTTAACATGTTAAGTCCTCTTTGGAATGCCTGGTAAATACTGAGCAGATACTCTAGTGTGGTGATTGGAAAACATCTACGTACAACCTTTTTTTTTTCTTCTATGAAGAACTATACCCTTGTTTTCAAGAAAGATGACTTTTATGATATGGAAAGACAGCAAAAGACAAAGTAAAATATTAGAAATATATTTTGTTTCCCTTCTGCAGGTGATCTTCCATCATGAAAATGTTTCTAAAATCTGCATACAGAGATTTTGTATTTCAGATATTTTCTGAGAGAAAATAGCATTGTAGTCTTAGATCCTAGACTTTTTTAAGGCCTCATTATTTAGAAAGAAACAGTTTTTGATTGTGTATGTATACATATATGCAGTCATACATGTACATGCCAATAGTTATAGAGTGCCATCTGCTGTCACATTCAACTAAATAGTAGTGTTTCTGTTAAATTTTTAAGATTAAAAAAGTTGCTCTGCCCTTCAAAGATTTTCTGATTAGGTTACCTGAACAGACAAATCACATTTTAAATTCGAATGAAGAGAAGAGGTGTTTTTTTTCCAACTTTTGAATGCATAGAATCATAGAGGCATAGAATGGTTTGGGATGGATGGAACCTTGAAGAACATCTAGATCTAATCCCTGCTTCCATGGGCAGGGAAACCTTTCACTAGACCAAGTTGCTCAATCCCCCATTCAAATTGACATCCTGAGCTTGGAGGAGGTGATTCTTAAATATTAACCAGCTTTTTTGGGCCCCTCTTCCCTAAGGGGTTGTAGTGGATTGACCCCGGCTGGACACCAGGGTACCCACTAGAGCTGCTCTCTCACTCCCCTTTGACACTGGATAGAGGAGAGAAAAGAAACAGTGAAGGATTCATGAGTTGAGATAAAGCTGGGAAAGGTCACTTACTGATCACCATCATGGGCAAAACAGACTTAAAGTGGGGATATTAATTGAATTTATTACTAACAGGGTCAGAGCAAAAGAGTGAGACATAAAATACTCTTAAAAACACCTCTCCAACTCTCCTTCCTTCCATGTTCTCCCTCCCTCTCTCAGAGTGGTGCAAGGGAAGGGGAAATGGGGTTTATAGTCAGTTGTTGTTTCTGTTGCTGCTCATAGAGAGGAGTCCTTCCCTTGCTCCTGTGGGGTCCCTCCCACAGGAGACAGTCCTTGATGGACGTCTCCAACTTGAGTCCATCCCTCGGGTAGCAGTTCTTCCCAAACTGCTGTCCCATTGGTCATTTCTCCAGGGGGTGCAGTCCTTCATGAATGAGCTGTACCAGCATGGGAAAAACCTGCTCCAGCGTGGGCTTCCCTCTCCATGGGCTGCAGGTCCCTGGCAGGACCCTGCTCCATCTTGGGCCTCCCATGGGGTCACAACCTCCTTCCAGACATCCACCTGCTCCAGCATGGGCTCCTCCATAGGCTGATGGTCCTCCATGGGCTGCAGGGGCTCAGCTGCCCCACCATGGTCTGCACCACAGGCTGCAGGGCCTCAGCTCTGGCGCCTGGAGCACCTCCTGCCCCTCCTTCTGCACTGACCTTGGTGTCCATATTGTTGTTCACATGTTCTCACTCTGCTCCCCTCTGGCTAGATTTTTTTCCCTGTGCAATAGCTATCAGTTCTTAAACATGTTATCACAGAGGTGTTACTATCACTCCTGATTGGCTTGGCCTTGACCAGCAGCAGGAAGTCCATCTTGGAGCTGGCTGGCATTGGCTCCACCAGAAAGGGGAAACTTCCAGCAGCTTCTAACAGAAGCCACCCCTGTAGCTCCCCCCCCCCCCCCCCCCCCCCCCCCCCCCCCCCCCCCCCATCAAAACCCAGACAAGGAAACCCACTACAGGGGTTTTATCCCATGACACTTTCTCAAGCAGATACCTGAAGAGGCCAAAGTCTACTCTGCTGAAGTCCAGGGCCTCGAGCTTGCTGTGCACCCTAAGGATCTCGAACTCCACCTTTCCATGGTCACTTCAGCCCAGGCTGCCTTTAAGCTTTGCATTCCCCACCAATTTCTCCTCGCTGGTGAGAACAAAGTCCAGCAAACCAGCTCTCCTCATTAGCTCCTCTATCACTTGGAGAAGGAATTTGTCATCAATGCATTCCAGGAACCTCTTAGGTAATTTATGTCCTTCTATGTTGTCCCTCCAGTAGATATTGGGATGGTTGAAGTCCTCCATGAGAACCAGGGCTTGTAAATGTGAGACTGCTCCTATCTGTCCGTAGAGAGCCTCACACACTCTTCCTGCTCAAATCTGCAACAGACCCCCAGTACAATGCCCTCATTTAAATCTTGACCCTAAGTTCTCAGTTGGCTCCTCATTCATCCACAGACAGGGTTCCATGCACTCCAGCTGACCACAGCCACAGAGAGTGACACTCTTTTCATCTCCTCTGCCTGTCCTTCCTAAAGAGCCTCTATGCTTCCAACACTCCAGTCACAGAAACCACCCCACCACAGCTCTGTGATAATAAGATTGCAGTCCTGATGGAATGTGTATAACTCAAACTCTGCTTTTTAATTGCCCATTTCATGGGTATTGACACAGAGGCATTTAAATTGGACCCTTGCTGAAGTCAATTTGATGGCTGAAGTGGCAGGAATTCCTTTGTGCTGCTCTTAAGGTACTCTCCTGCTGACCTGCAATCCCTCTCCAAGCTCTGGGCATCTCTTGCTAGCAACAATATCAAAACAGTAGGAGTGGGATGGGCTGAGGTTCCCCTCCCTCAGCAACTCTATTTTAAAGTCCTGTTCACCAGCTTGGCAAACCTCTGACCAAAGATGCTCTTCCCCTCCTCTGACAGTTGGAGACACACATGGACCTCTCTCTACTGTATTCTGCTTGAATTCATGTATTCCTGGCTGACCTATCTGTGCAGTCTCTTCTTTCTTTTGGTAATAAATAAAAAAAAAATTTTTTTGTGGAAGGCTTGTGTAAAATATTGATGATTTTCTTAAAATGTTAACCTATTATGACCAAAACGTTCTTTCCTTGTCGATCTAGTAATAAATTACACAGCGACCAAGCAAATGTAAGTAACAGCAAAGGTGTTCAATTCAACATTTAATTTCCCTTTTTGGGACTGAAAATCAAATTTCTTCTTCAGGAGAAAATTCTGCTTTAAGAACTGGAGCCATAGAAATATTAAGGCAAAAAATAAACTTTGTCACTTGTCACAGCTTCCTCAGAGATGCAAATCCAGCCTCCCAGCCATATGGCATTTCATTCAAGACTGAAAACTTGATCAAATGCCGTGTCTTTTAAAAGTGTTCAGTACTTCCCTCTGGTGGTCTGTCCCATAAAACACTTCTCACACAAGAAATTGTTTAAATCACTACGTCTTTGAACTTAGTTCATTTTTGTGAAGACGTAGATGCATAGAAGTTTGCACCAGTTTTCGGATGGGTTCTGAAGTGGCTTTGACTAGAAGGTTGTCAAAAACTTTTTAAAATTATAGAATGTTTTCTAATATGAACTGGGTTTCTGGTTTGGATTAGGTATGTTGTACTGGTGAAATTTAACTAAACTTGTAAGCTCAGGAAAATCACCAGATGATATTTGACTCAGTTTTTAAGAAAGCAAGAATGAAAACCATCTGTGTATTATTTTGGGCAAGCTGACTTCTTAATCCCTTTAGGAAAAATAGCCAGGGAATCAGCACATTTTCTTGTTTCTGTCATCACTGAACAACAAGACCTTCCACTCTACTGTGATATCTTTATGTGCTGCCATGATTATTATATATTCCTTCATGAAACTTCTTGCAGAAATTATGACACTCTTATAGGACTACGTGGTGTACTTTTGCTGTTCATGTATTTTCTAAAATAATCCAAATTTTCACTATTTCCTTCTTTTGGCATTCAAATATATATACCTGTAACCTCATTTTCAGAGTTATTGTCATCAGTATTTTTACAATTTCTGGGGAATGAGCAACTAAAATAGGCTTTTAATATAGACATCCACATAAAAGAAAGAGGAGGTAAGAGGAGCTAATAACTATGGGTAGCATTTGAAAAGTGGTGCCCCATTGTAATTCACTCTCCTTTCCTTAACCCATCCATTTTTAAACATAAGTTAACTACCATTCCTATTGCTGTGAATGACATTTTTCTGTGAAATATTAATCTCTCTACTCTTTTGTCATACATTTGTTTACATAGTCTTCCTTTTATACTTTTTTACACTGTTGTTATTACATAAATATTTATTCTGTGAAATTGGCCATTTCTTTAGAAGTTGCTATCCTCTTCATTTTTTGCTTTCTTCTTCAAGACCATTTTTTAAATGAATTACTCATGCAGTGACTTAAACAGCAGTCAATGTAAAATAGGGAAACAATCAAATCTAAATGGTAAAACATTCTGTTATCTCTCATGCTGAGTTATTGCTGCTTTTCTCAGTTCCCTGGTTTCGAATTTTGGAGGATGCAGGAAAAACAAGGATATCCAGGCCATAGTTCTATGTTACATGTATGGGAACTCAACCAGTGTTAAGTGTGGACCTATCTGGAAAAGTGTGATTTCTAATGGAAGAATGGTTTGAAAAATAGTAGTTTGTGGGAAGTCAGCCCATTTGTGTCAGCCTGCAGTTTTCTTATACAAAACCAATCCCTAAGCAGAACTCAAGTGAGACCCACTTTGCCATGTAAACCCGACAAAAATACATACTTTGAAACTAGTACCCTTGAAGGTCACCACTGCCATGGGTATCTGGAATGCATTTCAAATTCCTATATTTCACTAGGTGTATATTTTAGCAGAAAAATACAGAATGAGATACACAAATATTTTCCTAAGATTCTGTGTTAAAAGATTCACTGTTCTATTGGCCTACCCCATGGTCAGGGACCGAGAAAGAAAAAAGATACTGTATTACCTAGAGCTCCCCAGAAACCTGGTAAGAAATTTCATTTTAAGTAAAAATATTCTTGAATAGAGATAAAAAATTAAAGTTTGGATTTTTGTGTGTGCATGTCTAAAAGAGGAATTACAATTTTAAAAAATCTATTTACAAAGAAAAGCAAAAACAAACGGAAAATCATCTCATTTTCAGCTTTCTCTTTAGCTAGACACATCTCATCTTCCTAAATCCCTGAGGACCCAGCAACATAACTCCACAGGCAGGTGGAAATTCACTAGCTGAAAGAATACGGCATTCTGGCACACACATGGCTACCTGGCAAGCAGAGAAGCAGACAACTTGTCTTAATCACTTAATTCCTTAGATAAATTTGAGAGAATCAATATAGAAACATGAAGTATTTTAGTCTGATGTAACTGGCTTTTCAGTCTCTCTTAAGAGTATTTTGCACTGCCAGAATGGCATCCACTGGCAATCTCAAAGCACTTCTCAAATGCTCCTAAATGAAGCCTTGTAACACATCATTCCCATTGGGTAAGAAACAAACATGAGAATTGATGGAAACTTTTCATTTTATTGGAGGTGATCCAAACTAGCATCACTGAACGCTCCTTTCATTTCAAGTGGAAATATCAACATAAATTTTACACATATGCTCCAAGAGAGAGAACCTTTTCTTAGTCTGATTCTTTCAAAAATGCAGGTATATTCTGGCAAGAAAAATTGGAGCAAAGGAGAGGAAGTAGACCCTGGTATTATAAATAATTCTTATTTTTGCTAAAAAATTGCTTATGCAGGAGCCAGACTCAATTTCCACAATAATGAAATAGAATAAGTTTCTTTTCAGAGTTGTGCCTTTATCCATAGCTCTGAAAATTTAGCAAGAGTTTTACATGCCTAATTTTATTAATACACTTTTTAAAACATATGAGTGGTTATTATAAGACTAAATAATACTCAGTTTAAAAATACATTGCTGTAAGTAAAAAAGTTGAGGACAAAAGTATCCACAAGTGCCATTGAAAACAGGAAAGTAAAGAAAGTATTGGATTTTAAAGCCTGTAAATACTGCTCAAATTTAAAGTATTACTACAAAAATTCTGTGAAAATATGCCATGACTTAAAATATATTCATTAGGTGCAGTTTTTCTTGACCTTAAACAAAATAAATCATTATGTGTCTTCTTGTTACATAAAATATTTTCTGTTTTTCTTTTTATTGTGTATGTGTTAATCCATTACATACCTTTACCAAGTAATTTGGATTGAGAAATTCCAGTTTTTCTTGTAATTGAATTATAACCACCTCATGTAAATTTTTAAGACCTACAAAATGACGGTGAGGTGTCAAACTGAAAAAGGTCTGTGCGAGACCTTTCTGTAATTTTCTTGCAATGTCAGATATTAAGGTCAGATCTGATTACATCAATAGTACAATGAGAGGTAAAGAAACCCTTGGGTACTCTTTACTGAGCTACATGGGACCAGGCCTTTCACTAGAGATCATAAATCAGAAGGAAAATGACACTTCCCACTTCAATGGGAAAGCATTTATTTCCTCCCTCGGGCCTTTATTATTATACTATTATTATAGACCTTATCATCATACAGTTACTGTAGTGCATTAGTACCATCAAAACAAGGGATTTCACTTTGAATAAAGCAAATCATTATGCCTTCTATAACTACTAGAGTTTTGAGGAAAGCTGGAAATGGTATGCCTAGGTTTTTTGGAAGGTCTTTGATTAGCTTTTGAAGATTAGTGCTGTTACTTAGCATTTTTTGCTGCTCCCAACAATAAATTGTCATTGACTCTAGAGAAGAATAATTTTAATAACATTCCCATCAATAATATTCAAGATGCAAGCATTATGCTGCATAGGATAACGCTGACTTGCAATAATAAATATCTTCATGCATTTCGGGTTCTTATTTATCTCCTGTTTTTTACACACTTAACATATATTTAGGTAATTTTTTCAAGCTTTTCATTGCAAAATGAGTTGGGAAAGAGACCATTTGTTGTAGTTGTTTTTATTGTTGCCGTTTTTTGATTATCTTTCACTGATAAGAACTAAAATCTAAGGAGTTTGCTATGTAGTAGACAAACCAAAAAACTGTGGAACTGCCAACTCTAGTAAAGCTTCACAAAGATATAATATATTCTAGTTACATAGTGACTGCCTGAAACTAATGAATAACTTTATATTTAAGGGGACAATTATTACTATTAGTATTATCTTTCATGTTTGGAAGAATCTATTTTCAGTGTTATGAACATGTGCACATAGAAAAAGTTTCTAAATTAAAAACTCCTATTCAGCTATACCAGGAATGGAAAATAGAATTGGAGTTACATTATCAAAAACAAGAGGCATACAAAGGGAAAAAGAAATCTATTTTAAGAAAGTTAATTTATATCTAAAACTAATAGATAAAGAAGATAAAAATAGAGGAATTCAGTTCCTTCATCATTTTAGAAGGTTTAAAAGTGGTGTTTAAGGGGAAAGTACATGTTTTTGAGCAGTCACTTTAAACTTAGGCCTTCAGTCTCCTATTTAAAAAGAGTGAAAGAGAGAGAGATTACCAGAGCATGGCAATTCACTCAGATTCCTTCACTGGGGTGGGAAAAATTGCTGCATGGGGAAGCCTGCCTTTCTGCTCTGACTAAAGCCTGCCTTGAGCAATCAGCTTAAACTTGATTCCTGACATTTACAGAGCTAATATTAGGCAAGATAAATTCCACCTTATGTTAAATACTTCTCCAGGATGACAGAAACATGAAAATGACTGTGAGGTGGAAGATAATAGGATTGTCTGCATTGCTTGTACCAGAGGTGCTGTGAAGAAACTTGGGTCTTCAGCTGAGCTTCAAGTACGCAATACAGAATGCCACACAGAACAAGAGAGCACAGCCTGCCCCGGAGAGCTCATTCATTCCCCACTGTCAAAGATATTAATAGTTCTACCAGAACAAGAGTATCTTCCCATACTAGTCTACCACAAAACCATTATCTCAGTCATAATTCAGCAATGAGATTTATAACACGAGTACAGAATGCACTAGAAATGAAAAGATGTAATACGTTATATTGCTATCTTCTCTGATTTTTAAGGGTAACTTATTCATCATGTTTCCCCGCAACAGAAGGTCTAACCTCCATCAGAAGCTGAAAATATTTAACAAATACAATGTTTGGAGAATTTAAAAGCACTTTTAAGCATTTGGAATCCTATTTTATTTGTGTTGGGTGGTAAGGTAAAGGTTTCTTTATAGCTATAGATGGACTACAGTTTCACACTTTCTCATTACAGTATATGAAAGCATTTTCTAAGAGATTTAGTTTAAAGATCCAAGGTTAAAATCAGATTAAGTGTTAGGAATTTCAGGGTACATATCCCAGACCGACTATCTGTTCAATATGACTTGTCTTCTATATCTTTAAAGTTGTACTCATATAATTACTGTGTAATACTGTTTGGGTTTTTTTGTTTGTTTGTTTTGCTGTTGTTGTTGCTTGTTTGTTTGTTTTTGTTTTTTTTTTTACTGCACAGGCCATTTGTTTTTGACCAGCTTGGCTTCATCCTTTCTGTGTGATGCACACAAAGTATACATACGTCAAATCCTATTTCATATCCCAGACATTAACATCACAGGTGGTCCTGTGAGATACACGGTCAATTTATGAATGGCATGCCAAACTGTTTGACAAGATACTACAGATTCTTCTGTGTTGGGGATTGAGCTACATTAACTGCAATGTATTACCTAGTCTTTAAAATTCCACTGACACCTATAGGAACTAAAAACATTCAAGTTGCAGCATTACAAAACAAACCACAGGCTATCCAAAGTACCTAATAGGTTGCAAAATGAGATTTATTTGTTACTGGTTTGCTTTTTAGCAAGTTTAACACAGTGTCAAATTTTTAAACATACTTGAATTTTGGGTTGATGTCTATTCATTAATTATTTATTTTCAGTTACAAAAATGGTGTAAATTACTTATTTCTGTGAGGCATACACTGTGAAGTTTAGTAGCTGAAATATAGTTGAACATATGGTAGCATCTTAGATGACATTTTTGTGAGTAATATATAACAATAACAGTAATTAATTAAGACATAATGGAATTTAAAAGCCATTAACCTGCTGAAATTTTTTAGCTGATACATTAGTGTAATAACTAAAAATTGACAACTTCCATCAGACATTGCTAGACACCTTAAGAGACAGATAAACCTCTTATTGAAAGGACCTAGATAGCTATGGCAGTAAATTAAAAGCTGATGATTCATTTTGCTATTGCAGAAGAAATAACATTACATGGAATTTATAAATTATTCTTTTTGTCATAGAATGCATAATGAATCACAATTTTTGTTCATCACTTGCCTATTATTAATTTAACAGGCATAGAGATGGTGTAATTTATTTTCTTCAATACTAATTTCTGTTATTAGAAGACTTCCTTTTCAGGATTAGCATGGTGACCAAGAGGAATGTAGCGTTGGGATAACAAAGGAGAAAAGAAAACAAGTCTTTTGAATTTCAGTTCTCCAGCGTTACATAGCAGTCTGCTTAAGAAAAAATGATTCTATTCCTCATAGCAGAACACACTTCTCATTATGGAAGAGGGGTGCACTCTTGCTTTAATGAACAACACAGACATTGTAAGGGACTCTTTTGGGATGCAGCTGCTTATCCAAATACAGAAACGTGCAGTGAATGTATACATTTTGTCCTTCCTCCAGCTAATATGCAAACAGTTGTAAGAGTAATTGAATGAATGACATATATTAATGATTACATAGAAAATATTTATTTATATGTGTTTATATAAAAAATATAATCTCTCTTTCCATTCAATAACTGTTGTCGTTCCAGGACCTAATTTCAACATTTCTGTTTCTCTGGATAAAACAAAGTTATTAGAAACAGACATTATTTTTACTAAATGTTAATTTTTGAAGATATGAGGGATATATATTTATATATATTAAGAGTCACTTGAAATATATTCCCTTTTTTAAAAGATAAGGCATCTATCATTTTTGTTGCATTTCTCAAATTGAAAGCAGTGCAAGTCTTGGGAGTTTCCTATTTTAATTGCAGAATGGTTTGGGTTGGGGGGGACATTAAAGATCACCCAGTTCCAACCCCTCTGCCATGGGCAAGGACACTTTCCACTACACTGGGCTCCTCAAAGCCTTTTCGAACCTGGTCTTCAACACTTCCTGTGTTGGGCATCCACAGCTTCTCTACGCAACTTCAACAGCTTCTCATATACTGTTCCAGTGTCTCACCAACTTCCTAGTAAAGAATTTCTTCTTAATATCTAATCTAAATCTACACTCTTTTAGTTTAAAGGACAGACCTGCGTGACATGTAGCCCCAGGTCAGTCATTTCTTAAAAGTGAAAAATACATGAGACCATCATCCTGCTGTGAAAAAGGCACTGCAAATATGGTCTCTCTGTAAACAGTGCAAGTATCCAGACCTACCTCAGCCTCTCACCAGGCTGAAAAACAACCACTTCTCTACTTAGAATCAGACAGCAAATCTCTACCTGGGTCCAGCCACAATGAGCATATCCAGTAAAACAGAGACAAATTGTCCTTTTTTGGAGATCTCTTTCTGCGATAGGTCCCAGAATCTTTTGATTCATCTGCTGTTGCTCTTGACATATCACCAGGTCATGTTCCTGGAGCCATGCCCTACAGATATGCACTTGCATAACAGTGAGGTCCTTCACAAGTATGCTTTGTTCTCTTCTTGCATAGTGGTCCCTAGGAGCTTCACTTTTCCACTACCTTCCAATCTCATTTATGGTATCTTGTGACACATAGTAGTACAGTGAGTCCGTTATAAGGACTGATGAGGGTATATTTGAGGTTAAGATGGTATTTCATATCACAGACAGTATACAGTGGGTAAACACTAAGATTGTCTGCTAGATATGCTGTGAGGACCTGTGGGATGTCTTGATGAGAACATCTTGTGCACTTTGGTTATGTCTGAGCTACACCAAAAATGTCCTGAGAATTTGGTGCATTGACAGTAGGTATGAGTCTGAAGTGCTTTTGCTGGCATGGTCTTTAGAGCGTGTGTCTGAAAAGAGTAGTGGAGGAATGGGAATGAGAATTTAAACCTTGAGCTTGCCAAAAAGAGAGTTTCCATGGGATGACTGTAAGGAGGGGAACAGGTGTGAGGCAGAAAAGTCATCACTTCCAAATTACCTTCAGATCCTACACTACAAATAGTGCTCACACAGTTTAGGTCTTATTTTCAAGCTACCTGTATCTCTGAAAGCAAAAGTGCAGGTAAATTGCAGTTCTGGGAAAAGTGGCAGGTCTGTACAGTCTTGCTCTAATTTTCTTGCCACTAAAAGAGAATTCAGTTATCTCAATGAGGGAGAATCTTGTGTGAGTTTTTCAGTGTTTGCTGCCCTGAACCTTGTGGTCTTTGCTAATACAGAGACCTCCATCTTTCCCTTAGTTGCCTTAGGACTCCTCTGCCTTATCTTTTCAGTCTCAGAGCTGTCTGAGCCCTTTTGGCCCATCCCCTTGCCATCCATCACTGAATTCTTCCCATCTCATGCCTCCTGCCCAACTATTTTCCAATCCCTTCCCGACTTAATGGCCCAGGCTCATACTACCTGACACTTCCCCACGACCACCTGTTCCTGATCAGGTCTGTCTCCAAGAAGCACAGCTTTTGGCGTTGAATTTGCTGTGCTCCTCTGTCTCTGCACTGCCTGCACCCTGTGGGGGTAGCTGCTGCCACATCAAACCACCGTTGTTGCAGGCATCTGCTGGTACCCTTCAGGTCATCTCCATTCATGTCCTTCCAGCATATATTCTGTGCCTGATTCTGGCAGGGATTTAAATATCCTGGTGGGCTGTTGCATTTGTAAAATATTGCCCTGCATGTATTCCAGAGGAAATGTTCAGTTAAAAGGGGAAAAAGAAAGTCCTCTCTGCAGCTCTCTTACCAGCCATGAGGATTTTCTGGGAGGATCTTTGAGGGTTTATTTAGCTTTCTCTCTTAAAAGGATTGACAAATGTTTTTAGGAGACTTTGGCTTTGCCTCAAAAGCTTAAAATAGCATTAAAGAGAATTACATAATTTAAAGGTAGAAAAGGCCAAGTGGGTCATCCAGTGCAACCTCTCAGCAGTGCAATCTGGCATTGTTCAGCATATTTTTTGGTGCCTATGTCAAGTCTAGATCTGATTTACAAGAAATAAGTCCTTCTAGACTCCTTGGGGTTTTTTTTTTTTTTGAGAATTTACATGATTTTAATCTTTGGAAGTTTGCAACATAAGAAGTTTGATACATGTGACTTTCAGACTAAAGAAACTTCTCTTTTACACCATACTAATTTCACCTATGTACAAAAGTTGAAATGTACTTTTATAGCACAGCAGCAACCTAAATAAAAGTGGAAAAAAGCTATTCAATCATTCTCTCTTTTCTGCTCATTCACAGGGAAAAAGAGCTCTGACTAAGCAAAATCTCTCTCTTCCTATAATCATCAGTGCACCTCACCTGTTTTCAACACTTCCATCTGTTCTTCTGGATAAGTATGTCTTTTTTTTCTGCCTTCTCTCATTTCTGTTTTTATTTTTGACCTTGTCAGTCATTTCCCAATACCTTTTCTCAGAGGCTTTGGGGGATTTTGGGAAATACTTCAGTGTTTCTGCAAAACTATAGGATACCTGAAGTTCACAGTAAGTCTTACTGATTTGCTGTAGTGTGTGGAAGAGCCGCTGTTCCACTGAAAGAAACAAGGATTTTGATAAAAATTTCTCTGTGGTTCAAATGCCACCTTGTTTCTATCGTTTTTCAGCTTCCCTTTCCTCTTCCAAAAAAATTTTGATCCCAAATTTTAGAGCAGCAAATAAGATGTGCCAGCTTGACTTTTAACACTTGTGACATGCAGGATTTAGTTCTAGCAGGCCACAGTACTACAAATGTGCATGCCTAGTTGTGCAGATAAGAAATACCACATTGATTTGAGCAGAACTGCATGGAGGCACAAATTCACCATGGATGATTGTGTGATGAAAGGTGTTGTTACTGCATGACACGATGCGAACAGCTGGCTTGTGGTAGTGCTGAAAAACAAACTGCAGAGGACTTGAATTTTGTGCAAAAACTGTATTAAGGCTATTCACAGACTTGTAGGATCATAGAACATCACAAGTGGGAAGGGACACACTTTGGGGGAGCCCAGCTGGTTCTGGGCTCTCTGTAAACTGAAATACCAAAGATGGAACTTCTTACACCTGGCAGACGGTTAACCACAGACAGTAGGACTGAAACACAGAGTGGGTTTCCTGTTAGAGTGTTAACCTATTGTGTTAGGACATGTGGCTGTATGTCCAATCAAGAGTTGTTATGAAGTGGTAAACCAATGCTGTGTGTACATGTGTCACCCAGAACTGTATAAAGGTAGCTGTACTGTTGCAATAAAAAAGCTGGTATCCTGAAACCATGTTGCATCCTGCCTCGACCGCGACACACACAAGGATCATCTTGGCCCTGCACAGGGTAGCCCCAAGAATCACACTTTGGGCCTGAGACTTGTCCCAATACTTCTTGAACTCTGACAGTCTCAGTGCTGTGACCACTTCGATGGGGAGCCTGTTCCAGTGTTCAAGCATCCTCTAGATGAAGAACCTTTTCCTAATATCTAAACTAAACCTCCCCTGTCTCAGCTTCATGCCATTTCCTCGAGTCCTGTCACTGGTCACTACAGAGAAGAGATTGGTACCTGTCTCTCCACTTCCTCTAACAAAGTTGTAGGCTGTGACGTATCTCAGTTTGCTCTTCTCCAGGCTGAACAAGCCAAGTGACCTCAGCCACTCCTCTCATGGCTTCCCCTCAAGACCCTTCACCATCTCTGTAGCCCTCCTTTGTACACTTTCTAATAGCTTTATATCTTATATTTTACCACCTAAAACTGCACACAATATTCAGTGTGAGGTCACACCGGTGCAGAGCAGAGCGGGACAATCCCCTCCCTCAACTGGCTTTGCCTGATGCCCCCAAGGACACAGTTGACTGCCAAAGCACTGCTGACTCATATTCAGCTTGCCCTTGACTAGGACCCCCAGGTCCCTTTCTATAGCACTGTTCTCCAGCCTCTCACTCCCCGGCCTGTACATACAGCCAGAGTTGCCCCATCCCAGATGCAGAATCCAACACCAGCAATGTTTCTGTGTGCAATGAAAGAGGGTAAGAACTGTATTAACATTGGCACTGAAATAAAGAGACACCCTATATATTTATGCTCTCAAGTGCCTGGGGTGCCATTTGAGTTGTCAATTCTTATTATAGGGAGTATCATCCACATCTATCACGTGTTGTTGAAAGGCACTTCTAATGCTTCACCAGTATGTTTTTGGACAGAGCAAAGCATTTCTTGTTATGACAGTGAATTATAACCTTTACAACTTCATTTAGGGAGAAGGATTTATAGAGAATTAACTTGAAATGAGCAAGATGCGGTGTCTGCTTGAACGAGAAAGTGTAGTGGATAAAGTAATATCATACAGTAGGCTGGGACTTGTCTTCAGAATTTTTTTTGTCTATATATTCTACATGTATTTGAAATAAATTGTGTAAAATGTTCCCAATTACATAATGAGTATTCTGTCTGGGCTACCCAGACAAAACACATACAAGTTTTACCTCATTGTAATTTTATGCGCTCAGTTTGGAAAAGCCACTGTTTTTCCCCATTGGGATGAAAAATTCATAAGGAAAAGAAATCTGCAAAACCTGCATTTTTCTACTAATCAAACAAAGCCAAAACATAGTAAAAGGTTCAAGTTATAAACTATTAATCAAGTTGATAATTGGACATTATATTGCTGTGAAAATTATGTTTTTTGAGTAAACTTAAGTGACTTGATCCTCCTGGAATAAAGCACTGAATTTCCATGCTATAATATTCTTTCTAGTGATCTGAATGCTAAACAAGGTCATTGTGATTAATGATTATAATAACTAATGTAGAAAGAATTAGTAATGACTTTCAATTTTGCAGTAAAATGCTGAAGATAATAGGTATCTTCTGTGGTATACTTACTTTATGTCTAAAAAACACCATTAAACCCTGTGAAACCACTATTCATGGTTTGCTTTGGAAACAAATATATTGTACCTTACTATTAATCAGGTAGTAAAAGCTCATTAAATGAGATATTTTTATAGAGGAAGTGTGTAGTATATGTCCCTAAATAGAAATTAAATTTTTGGACATGGAACACTTATAATGAGGTGTAGCAATAGTCATCAGACTCAGTCTGAATTGCAACAATAAACCTTGTTACATGAATAATAATTAACTCCATATTTTCTTTTGAAAACAGGGCTTTCAAAAACCAAATAGGTAACTGTATATTTAAAAAATATAGTAAATAATTAGCCAGTATCACCAGATACACATTGATTGGTATAGTCAAACTATCTTCTTGGAACAATTTACCTTTATTTTTGAGAATATAAATGTTTGAGACAGAGGAAGGGTGATAGAAAATAAATAATGGAGGCTTGAAACTTTATGGTATATTCATCCCTCCTATTTTTTTCATTTTATTATGATACCAAAATTTAAATACTACTAGTTCTATCTTTGCATTCATGTAAAAGTTAGGGGTAGAACATAAGAGTTAATGACACTTGAGAGATTTGACTTTCACATGCACCAGGTAAATTGCGAAGATTAGTAAAATAGGTAATAAAGGTAATAAACTTGGACTGAAAATGTCTGTCCCCAAGTTTTTTTCAGGTTAAATTGACATTTTTTTCTGCTCCATTTTTGTTGTATGTTGGGGGTTTCTTTAGATTTTTGTGTAGCTCCATGTTAGTAGGTTTTGAAATGGATGATTTCCAAATTGTCCTCGAACTGCATATTTTTTGACAATATCATGGGGAAATGATGTTATAATTTTTTATGTATATTTCTTTAAATCCTCCTAAATGTTATTCCTGCTATGAAATGGATTTAGAAGGTATTTTTCTGCAAAAGTTCCAAGTCTATAATGAATTCTGAATTCAATATATTTCTGGATTCAAATAATGTCTGGATTTTCTCTGTGAAATACAACCAGAGTTTCCTATACGGCAAGCAGCACCTTGGCTCCCCAGCTGTGCTCCCTTCTAACTGCTCAGAAGTTTCACCCCAAAACTCTTTTGCCATAAACTGTAAAATTCTAAGTCTTCCTTAACAGGATGGTTTTTGGGCAGCTTTACACTGTTCCTGGCGTTGGTGTACCTCTGGGACTGCCATGTAGGCTCAGCTTTTCATGGTAAATTCCTACTGAAACTTTGAAGTTCTGGGGCAGGTTCAGCTTTGGAAAGGTCTTTAGTTTTGATTAACTGAAGAATTTGCTGGGTGAGCAAATTTCCTGGGCCATTTTCTGAAAAGTCTGATGAAATCAAATGCTGAAACTCCATCAGAAGCACTGGAACACAAGGCTAATTTCCTCCTTCTAGAGTTATCATAGAAAAGTGGAACTTTTCACAAGTCCCTCTTGCTGCACTGGGTAAAACTATCAATCTCTTAGGCAATAATAACTTTTGCCTTTCCCTTTGTTACCTATAAAAGAGCTGCTGCACATTAATTTTAAAATGTAGATGTAATTTATTCACCTCAGACACTCAAGTTTTTTCACCAATAATTCAATGCATTTTTTTTGCCTACTGGGAACACAAGTAATAAAAAGCAACCTTATTTAAAGATCACTGCAGTGGGCTTGCAATAGTTGTTCAATAGTTTCAATGCTATAGTAGTCTTTGTTTGATGGTTATGCAGGTTCCCACTACTTTTGAACACATCAAAGATCTGAGGAAAGACATTTTCGTTCTTAACAGAGGAACGATTGGACTAAATACATAGATTCAGACTGATAAAATTAAACAATGTTTGATAAAATTAAATGATGTTTGCTAAGTAGATGAAATTCTTGTGTATATTTAGCCTTCAAAGAAGCAAATACTAACCATCGCTGTCACGCTGGACATGCCAGATCAGATAAGATCATAACGTTGGACTAGGTGATTCTTTGCTATTGTTGTTGTTTTGGTTTGATTTGGTTTGGTTTGGGGTTTTTCAGTGGGTTTTGTTTTGTTTCTTAGTTTGTTTGGGTTTTTTTGGTGTGAAAAAGAACAATATTACAAGCTACTTTCTTTGATTTATTGTCTTCTGAGACAAAAGAAATCTGAAATCTTAAACTAGGTTTAGAGGATTAGAATTGGGCTGAAGAGGATAATTTCTTTGTTTTGTACTTCTACAAGGTTCATTGCCATATGAGATTATGTTCTTCGTTTCCCTAGACACATGACTAAGAAAGGCTGTGTGTAGTGCAAGATGCCATTGACTTTATTGACCTTAGAAGTGCAATCTCCAAAGTCTGACTCCTTGAGATAAGGGAAATTCTTGATGCCACACATATTTGCCCCCTTTGGCTATTCCCCTTTCCATTACTCATTGCAATTTGGTGGTTTTACATGGATTATGAGATTTGGAGGCATTTGTCTACTAATTTTGCTAATAAATCTAAAATAAACAACTTGTTTTCAACTCTGACTAACTAGAATTCCTATAAACAACAGATGAAGTATATGCACAGTTAAATATTCTGTACCCCATTTCTCATCTGTAAGTATGGAGAATATCAAGCAGTTTTACAACATTGTTCTACAACACCATCAATGTCAGAATGTTATTCTTCCACTAACAGGCACAAATATCTTCAAAGTTTAATTTTAGATAATAGTTGCAACAATAATGCAGACTTTCTTTACTGAAAGGTTGCAAAAGTTTTTCCATTAATGGTAAAAAAATGTGGATTATCCCACTTTTTTATTTGCAGTGACCATGTGTTTTAGATCATTTGTATCAATTCACAGAAGGTGACCTTTCTGTTCCTGCTCTTTAGTCTTTGAAGACAGTGGCAGCACTTCCATTGACTTTACTGAAATTAGAATGCAAACCATCATACTCCATGTAATCTGTTTTAAATAGATAAATTTCTTTTTGTTTGTATTCTAAGGCATTTCCTTTGTAATGATTGTTTTCTGGACTCTGCATATCAGTTTTTCAGTAAATTATTTAGTACCCCACTAGATTTTCTTAATCTTCCAGATTCTTTTAACTGTCTTGTTTTTTCTTTTTTTTCCTGTGGAAGGAGTTTTTCAGTCATATTCTATTGAAAAAATATCATAGGTGATAGAATAATAGTAAAGATTCAGCTAATACAGAAAATGCTGCAATCCACTTAGAAAGTGGAAAGGATTGAACCACACCATTCTGAACTGTTCTTACATAAACCTTAAGTGATGGCTGCCATACAGATCGCATGCAAGATTTTTATATCTGAAAGAAAATAGATTATAGTTTTGCCCTCTTTAAGGTAGGATATTGAAACATTAACCTCTTATCTATCTTTTCCCCAGAAAATGAATAGCTGTATTTAGTTAGATTTTCCTCTCATTTCTGTTATTTTTACATGCGAAAGTAATTTCTTCATCAATAAAACAAAACATAGTCTTGACTTCATCATTGTTAATTGATTATGAGCGTAAAATCACAAAACTACTGAGACAAAAAAACAAGGCTCCTAAATGCAAAATGTCCGTAAATCATCTTAGCCTGTTTTGGGAATTCTAAAGAAAAATAGGCTCACAGCTCTGAGTAATGTCTCCTGATTTCTGCGGAGCTTCTCAACCTGCGTTGTGTGCACTATTGAAACTGGCCACACAAGTATGCAGACAACTTTCCAGGTTCTTCACATCAATTTCTATCATTTCCATGGAATATTACAGAAATTTATATTTTCTGAGGGGAAGGGAATCTGATAATGAGGGACCATCATTTATAGCAGTGGCAGAAAAAGCAAGCTACAAGACTTGATACATATTTTAAGCACTGCAATGATTATGTAGTTTGACTTTGAGAAATTGAAGGCCCAGCAAATCAGGGAAAGAAAGATTTGCTCAATGTGCAGCAGCATGTTTTTAGGTACAATGTAAAATGAGCAAATCTGCCTAAAAAAATCAAAATGTGATAGTAAAGAGTTCTCTCATAAATCAAAGAGCGGAGGCAACAACATGGCAGATAGAAATAACAAGCTTATTAACCCAAAATTAAGCTACAGTTAATTATTTTCTCTAAATTTGCTGGGCTTTATATCTTTGTTTCTATAGCAAACTGTCAGGATAAAAGGAATCTAATTCCTAAGCAATACCTTGCATGGTGGTCATTTCTCACACATTAACTCCCTCACAACATGCATATAACTCACTGTTTGGTGAGTGCTGAGGAGAATAAGAGCACAATGTTCTTGTACTTCATCATAGACTAAAAACTGACCCATAAATCCCAGGATGCCTTTTACATCCATATATATTTATGATGTATTCTGTATTTTCTGATAACAACATGTAGACCAGATAAGACTAGCAGGAAATAGCAACAAAAAAAAAATATGAGACAAAATATTAGATAACTCTTGGGAGTAATTTCCTCAGAATCAGACAAGTCATCCCAACATATATTTTATCCTGTTACCCCTTAGATTGTTATTAAAGGAAAACATAAATTGTCTCCATGCAAATGTTATTTCAAGGCAAGAATAATAGCAAGAAGCTCTATTCTTATAGACCTGTATTGTCTCATCTGTTGCTAGTATTCTTCAGGAATACCTTTTCTCTTGATTTTTTAAATGTAGTTCTTTAAACACAGCTCCCATTTAATGCTGCTTTTTGCTTTGATTTGAAATACTTTCAGCTGTTTAAAAAGGCAGAAAAGTTGATGAGAATGTGAATTAGAAATTGTCTTGCTCTTGCAAGGGAAAAAAATATCTTGTCTTTTTAGAACTGGTTGGAAGTTTCCAGTGAACTGGATCTCGGCCAGTAAATGGTGATTCAACAGAACTGAAACTTTCTGTGAGATCATGATGATTGCATTAGAACTGCATAAACCTGGAAGGTAGGTAGGTTCTAAGCTACCTCCAGATCTACCTGGCTGAGTATTGTATTGCATGCTTCTTGCACTCTCTCTTTTACCAGAATGACCTAAATTACTTGCCATCTCACTGGTTTGAAATTTTCTTCAAAGAAATTCATGCTATATTATACCTTTCCAGTTTTGTGTTTAATTGTTAATTCCAGTTTTTCCACAGGATGATCATACTGATTCCTGTATAGCTTTATTCACCTGTGTATGGAATTCAGGCACAGCACAATTCAAAGCCTGCCATCACCCATAACTCTGCAGTCAGCTATGAGTAATTACAGTTGATCAAATGTTTTCCATATGCCATTTGTAAATAGTAAGGACAAGATTTGGATGTGGTGAATGAAATTCCAGCGCTGACACATCAGTGGAATGAGGTGAATTCACATCAATTACTGACTACAATGCTTTCCTGCTCAAGTCTTTGACTTCAAACCACTAACTATTAGCTGGCACTGATAACCTCTATCAGATGTCACAGTTGTATATATTAAAAGAGCTCATTTCCATTTTAAAGATGATAAAGTGTTCCAAAAGCTCTGTCTTATAATCTCTGGTAACCATATTGTTGTTTACTCATTATTATTATTGCTGTTACTTTTACTGCTACTGCAGCTAGTTTTGCTCTCTGATGCAAAGTCACGAACGGATAACAGATAATTCATTATTTTCTTTGTCTTGCCATTATTTGTAAGACTGACAGCAACTTATTTTAAGTGACTGAGTCCCAAACACACCCATTTTCTTTTGAGATCTTATCAAATATAGTAAACTATGATTAGTGAATGCTAATCATTTGTATTCACTGGAGAAACTGATGTTTAATCAAGTTAATCTCATTGCTTATAAACAAGTCTTTGACATCCTTTGAAGAAATGATTGTATCTTCTTTTAGGGGATTTTATCTCTCGAGCTGCCAGATAAAAAGAAGGCAAACTTGCTTGTCTCTGAAGGTTGGCAATATTACATTCTGATGCTTAAATGTATTTGCCTAGTCACAGAGATACACATTTTGTCTGCTAGTCTTTGATCTACTTGTTGTGGAACTGACAATGGACCTCTGAACCCATGTTCAAGACCATGCATACTTATACATAGTACATGCAAAAGGTGATGACAGTGAGAGAGATGGGATAGGGAGGAAGTGAAGAAAGCTTGAACCTGAGATAGTCCTTTTGTGTATATTGTAGCAGTCATTTATCCCATGTGCAGATGGGCAGTCACAACTGACAACATCAGGTATTACAGAGATAAAATTTATTTGCCTAAATAAAGCTTTTTGATACCATTATAGATAACTGTGGCTTCCTACAATCACCTTGGAATGGCAGAAATCTTCTCCGTGTCCTGTGTCATATGTCTTAACCTCATACACAAAAAATTGAAAATTTAGGACAGCGCTAAAGGCACAGAATATTGTCATTGCCTGATATTTAGGCAATTAAAATGAAACTTGCTTTGTGATAAGATAGTCCTCAGTGAGATTTCTAACAACAGAAATACAGTCACCAAACACAGTACAGACAGATGTACCGTGGACATCACATATGGATATAGATGCACAGGGTTAAGTCAGGAATTCCACCAGGCTTCAGCATCTTTTCTGGAAACATCTCCTAAAGACAAAACAGTCATAATCTGACAAGCAGGGGGAGGTTGTTCTTTTGCTTGAACACAATTGTGCAAGAAGAATTTTACTTTCCATTAAAACTTACAAATATGACTTACTATGAAGCTTAAATAAGGAAATGAAGTTGTTGGAATTAGCCTGAAAGGGGGACAGACAAACAAAGATACCAGTGTAATAGCTAAATATATATCAATGGACATAATTCAGTATTATTTTCCCAGCTCAGTGAGAGGACAATACAGAATACTGTGGTCAAATACAGGATTTTAATTATTGTAGTCGATGATTTCTTAATTAGTCAAACATTATTTCCAATACCTCTTTCACCAGCACAAGACATTTAAGATAAATCAACCTCATGTCAAGAGAATAATCTTCAAGAGTATTTTCACAAACACACATTCACCAACCCCAGCTAGTAATTTATGCTCTCCCAATTTGCTCTGCAAAGCAAATTGTGTTACTATTGCCCAGTTAACTATTTGAACCAGTGGCTTGCTGAAAAGCTTTTTAGTTTCTGAAGTGATAGCATAAAGATGAATTGTTTCAGGGAAGACATCTTAAAAGATTTTCAGACTTTCTCTTTCGGCTGCCAATCAACCATCTGTTTACTGAAGCATCATCTATTTATTTCAGTCTTACCTGATATACTTAGATTGTCAGGACTGTTCAGTCCTCTGTGTTGCTTAATCTGTGACATAATAATGCTGAGCCACAAAACAAAACGAATTGGAAGTTATGCTTAATGATAAGAAACTGGACATTTTACTAGCTTAATATAAAGGCACAAAGGTATTACAGATTATAAAGTATTGTAGAATCCCTCTGGGGAAAAAATCCCAGATCATAGAATCAGAGAATGGTTTGGGTTGGCAGGGACCTTGAAGGGTCCCAGGGGCAGGGACACCTTTCAGTAGACCAGGTGGCTCAAAGCCCCATTCCACTTGGCTTGAACACTTTCAGGAATGGGGCACCCACAACTCCTCTGGACAACCTGTTCAAGTGCCTCACCAGCCCCACAGTGAAGAATTTCTTCTTCAAATCTATTCTAAACTCACTCTCAGTTTACAGTCATCACTCCTTGTCCTATTACTACATGCCCTTGTAAAAAATAAAAGATGGTAAAAATCTAATGGGAAAGATCATTGTATTAGGATTGCAATGCTGAATGCTACTCTGGGGCAATAGGGCAGTGATGATGATCAGGAAATATTGTTTTAGAATCTACAGGAAAAATCCTATTGTAGATTTGATTTTGATTGGAACATATGACACAGTTCAACAAATATGACCGGAAGATCCACTTTGTTGTATTGACCACCATTTAATTGATCCACTATGTGGATATTCAGCTTAAGAAAGGCTGCTTTGTGAATGAGGCAAATTGCCAAAGAAGAAAAAATATGGAAAGGGAATGGGAAAGGGAAAGCAATGAAAGAGAACTGCAAAAAGCTTAAATTTGTTTTAAAAATTATTTGTTAAAATCTCAGAGAAAAAAAATGCTCCAAAATTTAAATAATAATAATAAAAAAAACCCCAGACAACAAAACAATAAAAACAAAGCAAAAATTTTCATGGCTGTTATCACCGACCCCAGAAGGCAAGGGGTATCTCAGGTTCTTGATAATAGATCCCTTGGTGTGGATAAGAGTGAAACAACAATGAATTATATGTGTTTATAAATATATATGTGTATATAAATTACATATTCTATGTATACATATGTCTCTATATATACACACATATACAATTTGGTTGCAAAGGAAAGGAGGTAGTAATTTTGTTTATAATTATCTATAATAATATAACAATATAAAAGTAGCTGTTTTGGTTATTATCTATAGAAATATACCAATATAAAAGCATAAAAATAACACTTCAGAAAATGTGTTAGCAAAAGAAAGAACAAGAAAGAAAGGATAAGAGTAGAAAGACATCACCATCCATAGATCTAGCAACAAGACTTGATTGTTGAAATTTAGATGTCTGCTGGTAGAAGTGATGGTTGTAGTCTAGAGTCATCAGGGGTGGAGGAGGCCTGAAAAACACAAAGTTCAATGGATTAATATACTCTTAGGCTTACATGGGAACTCCCAGATACATCCCCTAGGTGTGGAATTTTATACTGTCTGTTGAAACACTGCAGATCATGCACAGTTTTCTGGTGGAAGGCCCCAGAAATTAGTCTGGGGCACTTCAGCAGTCTTTGATGGTTTATGACACCTTCAAAAACATGATCGTTGCCTTCCACATCAGTGTAGTTGAGCCAGTTATGCCCCACCAGAAAGAACAAATGTCTTCAGTCCCAATACCTCCCCCAGGTGTGAGGGGGCAGTTTTACATCTGAGCCAGCTGTGTAAGGGACAACATTGGCATGAAAAAAACACTATTCTGCCTCATCAGGGTCTGCTTCTTATCAGCTTTCTCCCTTATCTGGCTCAAAAACTAGCTTGTAGCCCTCTGTAGTGGGTGCCCACCTCCTCTGTTTTATGTGGATCAGAGGTTTCACCAGCACACACAAAAATCTCTCCTCCTTCCCTTGGATTGTGGGGAGGGATGCAAATCTGACCTCAGCAAAGCACCCTGCAGCTTTTGCTAATGATCAGTGGTTAACCATCAACATTTTAGTCTCTCACAATGGTCAGCTGAAGAGTTTGATATAAGGAAAAGGTTAGATATCTGAAAAGCAAAATACAGGTGAAGAAAACAGGTCAAATCATCCATAGCAGTGGAGGTAGGGAATGGAGATCCATACTGCAGTACATATAGAAGGGTTCATTATGTGTTATAAACGCAGAAGCCCCTGAGAACAGTCACACAGTTATTACAGCTTCTCAGATAACAGTGACAGGATCAATATCTCACCTGAAGTGCATCTACACCAATGCATGCAGCACAGGCAACAAATAGGAAGTGCAAAAAGCCATAATGAAGTTGGAAAAATATGACATGGTTGAGATCATAAGAAGGTGGTGTGATGACACACAACTGGAGTGCTGCGATAGATGGCTCTGAAATCTTCAGAAGGGATAGGGAGGAGAAGTGGTGGGGTAGCTCTGTATATAAGGGAGATTTTTGAGTGTCTGGAGCTTGATGATGTTGACGGTTTCTGGGAAAGGCCTTCAAGGCAGACATCCTGACGGGAGTCTGTTATAGACCACCCAACCAGAAAGAAGAGACAAGTGAAATATTCTATAAGAAGCCAGATATTGCTAGCCTTCTTCTCATGGAGGACTTCATTTTACCAGATGTCTGCTAGAAGTACAGTACAGCGGAGAGAAAGCAGTCTAGGAGGTTCCTGGACTGTGTGGAAATTCACATCCTGACACAGCTGGTGAGTGAGCCAACTAGGGAAATCACTGTGCTGGACCTGCTGTTTGTGAATAGAGAAAGACTTGTGGGTGATGTATTGGCTGGAGGCCCCCTTGGACATAGCAATGACAAAATGATAGAATTTTTGAATCTCGGAGAAGGAGAAGAATCAGCTTCTAGAAATGGTACCTTGGACTTCCAGAGGGCAGACTTTTCAGCCTATTTAGGTACCTGGTTGAGTCCCTGAGGAGATGGTTCTAAAGGGCAAAGGAGTCTAGGAAGGCTGGACATTTTTCAAGAAGGAAATCTGAAAGATGCAGGAGCAGGTTACCCACATGTGCTGAAAGATGAGCTGGCAGGGAAAAAGACCAGCCTGGCTGAACAGGGAGCTTTGACTAAGGAAACAAAAGAGAGTTTATGACCTTTGGGAGAAGGAGCAGGCAACTCAGGAGGACTAGAAGGATGCCATGAGGTTATGAAGGGAGAAAATGAGAAGAACCAAAGCCCGACTAGAACTAGCTGGGCAGGCGTGTTGGTCTGCTGTGTGGCAGGAAGGCTCTGCAGAAGAATCTGAACAGGCTGGATTGATAGGCCAAGGCCGATTGTATGAGGTGCAACAAGGTGAAGTGCTGAGTCCTGCACTTGGGTTCCAACAACTCCATGTAATGCTACAGGCTTAGGGAAGAGGAGCTGGGAAGCAGCCCAGTGGAAAAGGACCTGGGGGCGCCGGTCAGCAACACCTGGACATGAGACACCAGTGTGCCTAGGTAGCCAAAAAGGCAAAGGGCATCCTGGTTTGTATCAGAATATTAGGAATATATCCTGTCTTTAGAATGATATAAAATGAAGCAGAGTATATTGATAGAAGGCTGAAGACTGCTAATAAATCCAGTTCTTTACTTATCTCATCCTGAGACCACATACCCTGTAGAAAAATAGAAGTTAGACCTAATCAGTCTAGAAACATTGCTTTTCAGTTCATTTCAGTCTCATTCAATAATCATTAGTAGTAAGAGACAAAGGGGCTGTTAATGACCTTTAATTTGCTTTAGAAATTTAAAATACAAGTAATTTTATTCCTCCTGGTTATGCATAAATGAGGGAAAGCAAAGAGCACGTGCATTTGACTGGTCAGAACAATCATTAGATTTTTTCATCATATTTAGCAAATACTTATTCAACTCAGAAGTTCAGGGGATTCAAAGCAGCCAAGATAAGAACAGGGAAAAGGGTAGGGAAATGTGGTCTTCTGGCTCAGAGCTGGGAAGCAGGTTGTCCCTGTTCTGCTTCTGGCTTTCGTGATGACCAAAACAAGCCATTGAATGTCCCTGGTCCTCACATGAGAAAAATTTTACCAGATATAGAAAGGGATGTATAGCAAAGGAGGAGAACAATTGTTTCACATAAGTAGTGGGAATACTGATTAAGAAGGATGACTAAGAGGAGGAATATTAAATGAAAGAATAAACCAAACTCAAAATATAAGAAAAATAATAAAAAAGTTATCTATTGTGATGCACACAATGGTTTCACAAGATACATTATAAAAACCTTTTTCTTTACAAAATAAGATGATAAATAGAAGTACAGTAAATAATCAAGCATTTGTAAGCACTGCAAACGTAGTAAAAACATTTCAGTGTAAATTAAGGACAACTGCTGAGTTGTCAGCAGTTACATAAGTGTAAAATCAGCACAAGTGAGGTCAGACCAGGGGCTAGGAATGTTCATATATTTGAACTGGTATGTTAATGCATCTGAGCAGGAATGCCAGGTACAAATTTACAATGCAACACCTGAAATTAATATTCAGTGCTCTTCCCCTCTAATAGACTTTGGTACTGTGGGAAATATAAGAAGCACAAAAAAGGAAATCTCATGCATTTGCCAAAACTACAATAAGCAAAGCAAACTATGAGCTGACAAGCAGCTGGTTTTCATTCTGTTTTAATAGGAACAGAAAGAGAAATATAGAGATTGGAAGGTTGCAAATAAGGTTGTTTCACTTCCCGTTCACCTCTCTAATATCCCAAGGAACAAACAGCACCTGAGTTTTGTGTGTCCTCCTTTGGCATTGAATTATTTTTGTTGTTTCAAAGGTCTCCAGTGTTCATTTGTATCTCATAAGTGAATGCTGATACAAGTCATGTATGCAATAAGAAATCTGTTATTCAAAAACAGAGAACAATCATTTTGTGTCATTAGAAAGAAATCTCTCTGTTGAAGCCACATAGCAAGTTGGAAAAAAAAAAACAAAATGAACAAACCAACCAAAAAAGAGCTCCCCCACCCCAAAGTCATCAGCCAGACAGCACAGTAACAAAAAAAAAAAAAAAAAGTCATTTGAGGGCATAAAATAAAGTGAATGAGAAAGAAAGGGGGTTAACCTGAGTGATTTAGTGATTTAGGATGGGGATGACTCAATGCTGAGGGCTAAGCTATTGTAAGCTGAAGTCAGATCACAGTGAACTTGTCTGATTGTATTGTTTGATTATTTTTGGTCTTGAAGATCTTTGTGGGGAATACTATGAATTATATTTACAGATGTTCATTTCACAGTATCTCAGGTTTTGACATGTCATGCTCAAATATACTGTTCTGAAGAAACTTGTATCATGTCACTAGCTTAGCAAACATGCAGATTATTAAAAGCCTGAGAGATAAATAAACAACACACAAAAGGAGAAGTGACCCTATTTACTATTCCTTTAAAAATACTGCTGAAGTGATTGTGAGTAGCTGCTGAGTCTTCTTTTTGGCTAGATCCATTTCTTATAAAGCAGCAAGAAGTTTAAGATTACAGGAAAGAAAAAAATGAAGGGATGCCATGCTTTCAAACCTGCCTTTGACCTTGCCTTCTGCTCCTGTGAGACAAACCATTCCTCTAACCAGCAGGACCTTGGAATTCGTGAAATTAAATCAGGTCCATGCCTCAAGGTATTTAAATTAAGTAGCTTTCTTAGTTGGGGCAATATAAGCCAGCTGCCTGTTTGACCAGGCTGGGGAGAGAGGACTGACTGTCCTGGCACAGCTCCAGGTGTGAAGTTGCCTTCAAGCCCAGAAAAGCTGCTTGCAGCACAGAGCAGAAACAAAGATGTAAAACACTTCTCCCCAAGCCATCATTAACTTATTCATATCTGCTCCTTAATGAATGCCAGCTGAAGGGCTACTAAGCAGGGAAGACTGTTTCTTTTGGGCTGAGTAAGCTTGACCTCTCCTTTTGGAGAGAAGGACATTTATCTGCTTCCATAGCTGGCCAGCTGAGAGGCATATGATTGCTCTGTCCACATGCTGCTCTGTGTGTCCCCAGCTGAGAGCAACATTAGCCTCATTCACATGCTGTTTTCTGGAGATGGTACCAGAGAATCACTGGTTCCATCCTAAAAAAAGGCAACCAGTCTCCTTTATGAGTTCTGCTGTTGTACTGTGGCACAGCATTTCTCAGCTGTGGATGCCTGTACTGCTGATGAGGGTTGTCTGAGAAACCTTACTTCTGTGTTTTCTTCTGTTTTTTCTTCTGTGTTTTTTTTTTGCCCTGTTTTTCTTTTTTTTTTTTTTTTTTTTCTGAGCACTGTACCCTTACATGCAGGCCTCATGAGAGGGCAACCCAGTTATGCTCCTGCTGCTGTAAAGGAGTTTTCAGAGCAGCTAATGAATTGTCTTGTTCCTCAGTGACTATTAATTATATCCATATTTAGGCAATAAACCATGTTAACTTCTAAAGTTTCAGAACAAGGAAAACAACACAATAGTGTAGGGAAAGTTGTAAGCTCCATCACTTAAGAAATCCAGGGTTTTGTTTGTGGATGGGAAGTAGAAACAGACAGGCAAAGAAGCAAAACAGAACCATGAGCAAATGATCAGCAGACTTTGTGGGGTTTTGTTTGTTTGTTTGTTTGTTTGTGGTTTGTTTTTTTTTTATTATTTTTATGAATAAGGTGCTTTGGAGTATATAGGGCTAAGAAAATTTCTTGAGAAGATTCAGGGGGAGTGAGTAGATAATGGAGAGGACTCAGTATCATAACTAGGTAATTCTAATTTTTTCAGGATTTTAAAAACCTTGGATCATTGGATCATGTTTTCTGTTTTCTACATGCTGTATAAAAGTCCTGTTGGAGATGAATAGCTGCACAGATCCTCTGACTGGTGGAGAGAGTTAATTTATTCTAAAGTCTAACAGCCTTTATAGTGGGGCTGCACCTTGGGAAAACAAGCAAAAGTTCATTTTCTGTCTAAAAAGATAACATTAAATAGTCCTATGCCATTTAGTATGATTTCATCTGTGTATGGTTCTCTTGTGCTAATTTACTTAAGTGTTTGCAAGCAAGCGCCAAGGAAAAAAAAGCTTTCATTAAAGCTACAAAACGGATGAGTTTTTTGACAGTAATTCTATTTGGAATTCATTTATTTAAGTACAGACAAGGTGGGGTTATGGAGTGACTCTTTTTTCCTTGATACAGATAGGATAAATAGTTGAATGGAAATATGTGTATTGATGACTGGAATTGCTAAAACCTCATCCCTTAACAAAGTTGACCCAATGCGGTGTTGTATAGGTTACTACTTGGGCCTCCTTGCTATGCCTGGCACAATCATTTCTGTTCTAGACTAAAACCAGGCAAATACACTTGTGTGCATGCAAGTAAATAATCAAGAAAAGCCACAGTGAAAGCTTTACCTACATTTTTCTCTCAGGGCTTCTGGGAGAATGATTTATTAGAGACTATTTCATTCCCCATGATTATTTTCTATCCTCCTTGCAGAGACTGCAGAGATGACAACTGTGTTGCTGGTTAATAAGATGCACTTACACAGTGCACCAACATTCTACTAAAACAAGCTTTTCACTTGAACAGCAGTCTCTTGGGAACAGATTTCAGGCACTATTAACCTAAGCTGTATTCAAATCATTGACATGGAGGAGCTGTATTCAAATCATTGACATTGACACCTGCTCCTGCATTTTATTGGATAAAGTAGAACTGATTGGATATGAGTTGTGGTGTTGGATGTAGTGTGGTTTTGTTTTTTGTTTCTTTTTGTGGGTTTTTGTTTGCTTGTTTTACTTTTTTTTTGTTTTGTTTTGTTTTTTTTGTTTGGTGTTTTGTTTTGTTTTGTTTTGTTTTGTGGGGGGTGGTCTTTTTTTTTTTTTTTTCCTCTCTAAAGGGGAAAAAAGAGAAGAGGATGAAATGCCAAAAATTTGATATCAACAGCCTCTCTGTGAAGACTGGTTGTGATGTGCACCTTTCTGCATTATTGTAACAAGGAATATTGCGTAGTCATTGGTGGCTGTCATTACTCTACTTAGTAAAACAAATGGAGATAAGAGACCCTAAATACAAAACATGAAGGAAAAGACACCCTTGTTTAAAATCTATGGTTATATAATATAATGATGAATATCCTATTAAAATGTCAGCATTTTAAATCAAATGATAGCTGAAAAATGCAAAAGAATTCATAATAAAAAAAAATTCTACTAACTAATTTTTCTATCAGAATGTAATATAAAATAATTATAAATATTTCTTTTCAGACTATATTCCTTTTTAAGTGATAGCCTGGCTTGAAAAAAAAAATCTTAATGTGTCTTAGGAGTTTAAACTTGAAGAATGATTTAATGTTAAATTTTAAATTCATTTATATTTTAAATAAAATTATTTCATTATCTAGTACACAAGTAAATGGAAATGAATGTTCACATGCATTACCTTGAAATAATGGACCTTCTGTAAGTATTTAAGTAATACTTTTCAAAAACACTTATTTGTAATTGGTTTATTTTGGTAAAACTTAAGTACGTAATGACCTCAGTAAAAGATAGAGCCACTGTCAAAGAATTGCTAAATTAAATAAATGAAAACAACAACTGAAGAGTTAGTAACCTCTCTTGAAGTATTTGCCCAGCTATAGATAAGAAATATAATCTCTTCCAGATTATATTGAGAAAATATCAGTCTGTACTTCACATATATGCCTTGTTTCCATGGATTCCTTATTTCCTTCAGGAACAGCACCCATTAATCTTTTATGTCATTAGCTCTGTCTTGAAGACTTTGAAGTACATTTTCCACATCTGGCTGTGTGGAAGGTCAGGATGTTCCCAGCTTTACTTAACTGCAGCCAGATTCAGATGACTGTTTTCTAAACCATCTCATTTTTATGTTGTCTGTCATTTTTCATCACTCCCAAACCAATATTAAAACTAAAACTGCAATGCTGTTGGTGATTTGATTTACATATTGAATTAAAATACAACAATAACATGATTCATTTCCATATTGTTCCTCACAATAACCATAGACTATTTTATAATTCAATCAATACTGATACGAGTATTAAGTAGAAATTTCTTCAATTTTAACACACAAAATAGCACTGCTTTAGGAAATTTATATGATGAATGCCAATCTTTGGCAGTCATAGAGAAGTGCTAGATCCATATTAGCCCTTGCTAATGAACATGCAGTACAGCCCTCAACCCTGAGCCATGACATCCCATCTTTAAATGGGGAATATCTCTCTAATGAACATCATGATGCCATGGGAGTCAGTGAAAAAAATTCCAACACTTCTCTGTTCTTATATAATACTCTATAACAAAAGAGGTTTATATTTGGCTATATTAAAATTCCTATATGAGGTACTAATGAAATCTAAATTTCATTTTGTGAAAAGTGACTCATGTTGTTCCTGTGGTTCAGGTTTGTGTTTTCTCTCCATGTGTCTCCATCTCCTTCCTCTCTGTCCCTCTTTCTAAATAAAATGCATAGACACTAGTTATAATTTTGGGAAACCCACTTTTTAGAAGTTTTTACCTTCCCGTACAAAACAATCACAGGCACTTCAAGTGTTACAGGGAGGTTATATAGACCTTTACAATCAGCCATTTATTTGCTCCAGCTCTTTTACATTGTTCTTTTAGAATGTGCTCACAGCATGCTTCTTTGTTTAAATGAACTGCATTACTGAAGCAAGTTTGTCTCTCCAACATCTCTAATATCTGCAGCAATTATTCCTAATGACTTTACATGGCTTACAGTTTCTCTCAAATTTCTTTTTCCATGATCTAATAAATCTTTCCTCTCAAATCCAGGCTTGTACCATCTATTCCAAATTAAGGTTTTGTTTGTTCTATTTTTCTCCTATATATCTTTATATTTCATCTTATTCACAAATTAAATTCATATGAATTGTAACTGTAAATATCCAAAGCCTTTACATTCTCTCTTTGCAGCTCAGTGTCGCACAAAATATTTTATAGCTTACCCAGCTCATGTACAAATTATTTGCAGGAGTTATTCATTTATTCATTCAGAAAAGTAGGACAAATTAAAGAAGCCTTTAACAGCACCTTTCAGCATTATGCAATGATTTAAGACAAAAAATGGGGAATGTCATATCAAATGACTATGAAGGAATGTGGAAAGGTAAAATGCTGTTAATCTGGTTGTGGTTTGGAATAGAGACTTATATCCATTATAGTATTTTCTTATAGGGATATAAAATGGCAATGACTCATAACTCTCCCAAAGCTCTATAAGATTTATTCCTTCCAGAAGTAGTGCACCAATCGTATGCTAATAATGTTTACTGAGGAAAATTTCAAGATACTATGTTGTGCATGAAGATAATGAAATTTAGTGGATTTTAAGTATTGTATACTCTATGTGTTAAAATGATCTGTCATGCAGAGAAACAATATTTTTAACAAATTCTTCACCAGTGTCTAGGATTAAGTCTGCTTTGGCAGAGACCTCTTTAGCCCCTCAGCAGAATGGGAGGAGGCTGAATATCTGAAAACAGCATGTATCAGAAATTGACTTGTGCCTTCTGGAAAATTTCTTTGGCATAGAGAGAAGATCAATGCACAAACGCTCCTCAGAGAAAGATAGAAACAGCTCTGGTGCAAATCACAGAAATCACAGAATAATCTGAATTGGAAGGGACACACAAGAATCATCAAGTCCAACTCTTAAGTGAATGGCCCATGCGGGGATTAACCCACAACCTTGGCATTCTTAGCACCATCCTCTAACCTACTGAGCTAAGCTGTGGCTGCTAGACACAATGACCAAGCTTCAGATTTCATAGAAAAGGAAAGGTAGGGCAGGAAGGTACCAACAAGGTGTGCTCTTAAACTCACACCAAACCCCCCTTGCTCATGGGTAGTGGATACTGTCTGGAGTGGCACCCTGGGTCTCCTTCTGCTTGGCCCATGGCCATGCTCCTTCATTTGCCAAATATGTACCTGAAACCCACCCTGTCAAATTCACCTGATGACCTATCTTTAAAGTATCTTAGCCCACTAACTACTGGAGCCTTTCCAGCATCTCTGACACATACAGCCTGTCTGTGAGCACAGTCTGAACCGAAGCCTAATGGGATGACAAACTAATGCAGTCCATGTGTGTTCAGGAAATGCTGCACTTTGCAGCATGAAAATGGAAGCCCTCAGTCTCTTATTTGTAACAGCACCACCATCTATGACAGATCATTCACATAGGTGCTCAGCAACACTACAGCAGAATACACAGCATCTTACCATTTCATCATTAATTTTTTATGCATTATCTCCCAAGCTGTGCAAATATTGCACTTAAATCTACTGGAATTCAGATTTGGATTTTTTATGATCATTAAACTCTGATCATGTTATAAAAACTCCTACAAACTTGTCTGAACTGGAAAGCCAGTGAATCTCTTTCATCTGGGGACACACCATAGGAAGCTGGTAGACAATTACTGTGCTCCAGGGCATTCTCCCTGAAGGCTACAAAGAGGCTTGTTCCTCATTATTTAAGACATATTAAGCTACAGAGGAAAAAGATCAGCACCGCAAATATACAGGCTCTCAAAACTTCAGAAATGTCTGCAAGTACATTTTTCATAGGCTTTTGCTTTTATCACACATCCATATCTGTCTCCATCATGTGCCCAGTAACATCTCTCCCTTAAAATGCACTGTACAGTGCCATCTTCCCTCACACAGCTGCCGTTCCTTTAAATCAACCTGTCAGAGAAATATTTCCTCATTCTCTCTCCAAATGGAAGCTTCCTCTCCCCCTCTTCTCTAAATCATCCTGGCTTAAGGCCCAGAATGGGCAATGTTCAGTTCTGGCAACTAATGACAATTTTTCTTTACAGATTAAAATGTGTCTGTGTTGAGTATTTTCCTTCCTAACCACATTAAGTTAGGAGCAAGAGTTTTATGCTCTTATAGAAGTAGTTCCTGCTTCCCAGTATTCCAAAATCCTAGAGGGTCTCTGCTTATCGGATTTCAAAGTTTTGTCAGTTTTCTGAACAAAATTGTAAATTATTTTGTAAGTTGGTTTGTGTTTATTTAATTTAATCTCCCTTTCATTCTCCTCAAGGAGAGAAAATGAGAGTAAGTAAGAGTAGAGTAAGAGGAAAATGTGAACCATATGAGACAAAGTTTCAGTAAGATAGAAAAAAAAGCATGGGAAATGTTGCACGGAAAAGAGCTAGGAAACTGTGTGTTGTGTCTGGTAGAAGATGGAGAAGGGAGCTGTATCTGCTTGACATAAGGAGAGAGAATAAGACTCATAGTCTAGAGGACATTGAAAAAAAAAAGGAGAATTAAAAAAAAAGGAATATTCAGGTTCCTGACTGTATTATTATGAACTTTGTCACTATGAGTACTTCCTAAGGTTTAAAATAAAAAAAAAAAATAATTATTTGTTTGGCTGCTTTACTGACAATCATCATATGTTGATACAAAGGAGTTATCCTTATAGCGGGAGTTACCACCTGATACCTTCAAGAAACTCCTAGATTTTACTCCTATAGTCATACTTCTGATTATGGACTGCTTTGATGTTGTCTCCAGCATAATCTCTTCACTTCCCTGTAAAACTGTCTATAAAGTGACTTGTCAGTGCTCTTTCTGGACTGCACCTGAGAGTTAGCTCCCTCTCAGCACCATCAGCTTCAGAAAAATGTGGAATCTTCTGTATTTAAGTCTTCTTCTTAAGTAACCTTCTGGCCAGAGTGTGTCAGAGAAAACCCTTATCATCTTCTCAATGTTCGTAAAGAATACAAAGTGACACATTCAATGACATCTTCCTCTTATGATTCCTCCTGGGGTTTCAGAAGGACTGGTCTTCACCCAGAAAAGTAACTGCCTAGAAGAACCAACTTGTATATGGGGAATCTGGTGATAAAAGATGTTCCAAAAGGACTCCTAGGCATCACTGCTTCCTCGTCCACTTACCCGCTCATCGACAGCAAATGGTCACAACCTGACAAGCGCTCACAGAGTATAGTCTTGTTCACATAGCTAGTAAATTCTCTCTCTGGGAGAAGTTTTTATGCCATTTAGGAACTCCTTTCACCGGCTGCAACACATGCTTACAGTAATCAAGTGATTCACTGGGGCACTGAAACTAACAACATTGTCAAAGTTGTCTTTACTTCCACTTTCTTCTGGGCCCACTTCATGGTTACCAGCACACAAATAGGATCCACAGCCCTCTCCTTCCCCTAGGTCTTTGATTTAATTACAGGCTATACAAATGCATTACATAAAGCAGTATGAAAACATAATGCCAAGATGCAGCATTGTTTGCTGGTGACAGCGCTGTCTCTGGGCATGATGATGCATTTGTGTGGGTACTTACTGAATTACATTAAATCAACTAAAGATTACCAAAAGAAACATTAAAGGAATAACATTGCAATGCTCTTTTGCAAACTAGGCTTATGAGCGTTAATCAATTTTGCATGTACGTAACAAACTGTTTAGAAGATCTATACTGTAATTGTGTCAGCACCAAAAGTTTTGGACTTCTAATCTTCAATGAGAAAAATCACATGGAGAGCACAAAATTAGTTTCCAGAGTACAGAAGTGAATGCAATGTAAACAAATCTGATTTTAAAGTCTTGTAATATCCTCTCCAAATTTATATCTGTTATACAATAAACTATGGCAAGAGTGTTTTTGTGACCAACCTTATGCAAATAATACGTATCATTCTGGAAAGTAATTGTGAGAGAGAGAGACTGAGAGAGAGAGAGAGCCAGCACTGGGGGATGTTCCATATCTTTTTTACTAAAATTAAAATTTTCATTTTGCATCTCCCATACAGATCATATTTTCTCAACAGAAAACAAGGTGTTTCATTAGCTCATTTTGTACTGGTGAATTTCACTTGCTTCTTCTACCTATTAAGCACATAGATTCCCAGATCATGTAATATTTAAAAAAGAAAACAGTTTTAGTGAAATTTATCAAGAACTTGGAACAAAAGCATACAGTATGAGGCTTTCAATTATGAGGAGAATAAGAAAGATTAATTCTCAAATACTGAGAGGTCTTGGCAGCATCAGGCTTGCAAAATTAACTTATAAGAGTGCAGTCAAAAACATTCATAAATGTATTTGAGAAAGCTGGATTAGAAAAGAATAGATGAAATATTATCATGTTACTTTTAAAGTCTGTATTTCACACATGCTGTATTCACACAGATATGTATTTCACATACTTTTACTACAGGCTAAATAATTAGTTTGGATCTAAATTTTACTCCAACACACTATTCTAGAATATGAGGTTTTGTAATCAAGGTTACTTCTATTGCAGCTCAAGGAAAAATATTATACAAGTCAGTAAATAAACCCTAGTTTTACTGAAGTCAACAGCAAAACTTTCATTAATTTTCATAGCACTGTTTTTCACTTCTGTGACTTTGCCAAAAAGTACAGAAAAAGAGAAGGTAGAGAAGGACATAGTAGTTTTATGGAAAAAAAATTCTTTCAGTCAATTCTACTTTGGAGGAAGAAGTGTTAGGGAAGCAATAAAAAGGAAATATGTTTGTCTTCTACCTCCCAGCAAAATTTTTCTTTGAGCAGAATTATTAAAGAGAAATAAGATACTAGAGAAAGAAATTGAGTTTAGATCAGAGGCAATTGCGTACATCATGTTCACTTAAACGGTCACTGAGGAGCAACTGGGCCATGTCCCTCAAGAGCTGGACATCAATATATGAAGTCACTGTCAAAGCAGTAGCAGGGAAGCAAGCCCATTCAAAGAGACTATTTTGACTAGTAAAGATAAATACTTTCCCCCACTTTATTAGACCACAGCTGCTGGAAAACTGACTCTGTTTGTGAGTTAAAAAAAATAAAAAAATCACATAGAACATTTTGCCTGGAACACAATGATGTTATAGCGTCAGCCTTTCATCTCTGAATGAGTTATTGTATAAAGAATACCATTTCCCATGAAAGTGTAAAGGCCACCACTAAACCATATGTACAAGTTTTTACTTTCAGAAAACCTTCAAGGTATTATATAATACCCTACCACAAGAGAAGTCACAGTATGCTTCTGTGTAAAACATTGTCATGACTATTTCTCAGTGTTTAGGCTGGATTTGTCACTTGTTCTGATTGCTAGTTCCAAGGCTCAAACACTTTTAACATTTATTCTTGTTTTTCTGATGTTGCGTTGTGTAGAGTGATCCAAACCTGTTTTGCAGTTACTTGCCAGTAGGAAACAGTTAAGGGATAACATTTTGTACAGAAAGGATGATACAATCCTATTCCAATGAGGCATGGAAGTGGAATAAGGAGCTTAAGCTTCCTACCACGTGTCTCTTGAATCAACATTAGACCAAGGTACTATAATTTTTATGTTATGCTGCAATGTAATTAATTCATTATTAAGACATAACAAAACATAACAGAAATATCAGAAAAAAATGTTAATATAAATATGAGATGTTCTTAAGTGCTTTCAGTACATCTCCTCAGTCACAATAAAAAATGTAAACATATAGAGATTTTACTCAAAATGCAAACCCAAAGTAATATGTCTCATAACATGCAACGTTTCTATGCTTGGTTATGTAAATTTTGCTTGAGTCAGAAACTGTTATTTCCTCATATACCTCACCCATCCATCACCTTTGCTTTTCCTACTTACCAGAAACACACATGCAGAAAAAGACAGCTTTTAAAAATATTCCCAGGCCCTGCAGTCCCAACCCTATTTTCTTTCTTTATCCTGCGTTAAACAAAAGCTTTATGTGTTAAACAAAAGCTAGGGGAGAGGCATCTCACAAGGGAAAAAAATGTGTTAGATTTTTCCATAGGCATTTACTCTCATGAGGCTGCAGGCACGTGAAGCTGCACATGCAGTCTGGTTCTGCAGAAGGTCTGACAACAGAAGTAAGGACTCTAAGATGACCGAAATATAATGTAATTGTATGATAAGGATGGACTCCATCATGGAAGCAATCTGCTCCAGTGATGAAGTAGGAAACTCATAAAAATTAATTTCAGCCTCTAATACCTGTACACCATTATGAGCCTTAAGTATATACTGTCAAGAGAGGCCAGAATATGCATCCCCTCATCCATAAAGTAGGTTCAACCCCAACTGATTCCAAATGTTGTGGAAATATGAACATTTCAACACATGTATTAAGAGCAGAGAAAACAACATCACATACACTGTTTGTTGCTTGCTGGAAAGGAGTCTTTTCAGATGACATCTGAGATTTACAAACTGATTAAAATAATCTTAAAAGGTAAAGGGATTATTAGCTTTTAAAAGTAATGATACAAGAGATTTTTTGATCCACAGTTTCATATTTTCATAATGTTCTTTAGTACATTAAAATTGCTGTATAAAATATTCCAAAAGCTTAGACTAAGTCTGAAAATAACACAGTTGTCCTAACACTGCTTTTCTGCTCAAACTAAATACCTCGGGCACTGGAAGTTCAAGAGAAAATTAAGAAGACAAAAGACCTAAGTCACAGATACAAGTTGACACTCTGTGGTCAGAGCAAGTGGCATAACAGCCCTCATAGTGGCTTTATTGTCACTTTATCAGGAAAAGTTATACCTTTTATACAATTTAGTTTTTTAATCTGAGCAGCTTACCATCTCTCAGGGCTCCTTGTGTTGCTTCCAAATGAAAAGAGAAGCTGATTATGTCTCAGGCAGCTAAGGAGCAATCACAGCTATTCACCAAGAGTAAACAATCTTGATTTTCTAAATGCAACAAGAACCAGACAATAAATACAACAGAGCTTCTTTGCTTTAAGTCCCTTTCATTCCAATGCTCTTTATATTTCCTCACTAAGTGACTGCTTCAGTTCTTGATCATCCATGAGCTACATTTCTGCTCCTTCTTTGTGCTTTATTCTGTGGACTTCTTATGCATGCAGGCTTCTAACTAAAATTATATTCAATCAAGCCCTGCTCACCAGCTAGTTTAAACTCTAGTACTACCTCACATCTTTTTTTGGTTGTTACAGTGATATATGCTTGCAATTTTTTTTCTTAGAGACTGTTCTCACTTCAGCAACCTATTTATTTCTTATGGATAGCTTAGGTGGGAGACAGGCTTTACTCCTCAGTCTCACTATACCAATCAGTCCATCTCCGAATTGCATTCTTTCATAGCACACGGCACAGAACTGGGTCAAACTGGGGCCCTCAGAGTATAATATAATTAAATCATGAAGAGTTGTAATTGGTGTGACATGTCTGAGTTTGCAGCAATATAGGTTGTGATCTCCACAGAAAGCTTACAATGTTTCATATTCACAAGGATAGGTACAGCTTATGTGATCCCACCTGTGTTTCAGCTCAAGCCCCAAAGCTCCAGACCTGCTTTCACTGGAGATTAGCCAGCACGAATCATCTGCTCATCCCAGCAGGGTCTGGGCTCAAGCATCCCAAAAGCATGGCTTCAGAGCATCTGCACCATCATTTGCTCACAGTGCTGGTTTATTCAGACATGTAACCACTTGCACCAGCTAAGCAGTGAGATAACTAGTGCAGACCTAGCAGTGACCCCTACTTGTGGCTTTTCATATCACCGAGTCACAGTGTATGGGCTAGCCTCAGAAACAACAGAATATAAAATCTGGGTTTATGTCAGCAAAGAAGATGAGGATGAAGCAACAACCCCTTCTGAAAAGCCAATCTGATTGTTTGCTTTTTAGAGAAGAAGATTTTGTTTTGTGTAATCTTTGGCAGGAAAGAGAGGGAAAAAGGAAAAAAAAGGCATGAGTTCCTTCAGACTCAGTGAAAAGTGATTGGCTTTGGTTTGGTGACAGCTGCTGTCTGCTGGCAGTTGTGGGCTTACTCAAGTTTAATTTCTATACTTCGGTTTTTTGCAGAGCAAATATAAGGAAATTGGAGAGGTTAACTTGAGTGAACTCAGTGTGTTCTCTCCTGCTGGAATACTGAATTTTCTTTGGCTTTGGAACAGGGAAAGAAGAAACTGGACACAGTAGATGAGGAACAGTGAAAAGACACAAATTTGTTTGCTTGAAGAATTAGGAAAGGGTGAAAACCTAAAGAGATTCCCATCTGCCTGTTACACATGAGGGCTGCTGCTGACAAATTGGAGTAGAATGAAGCACACTAATTATAGTATTAAACTTAGCATTTAATTTACTTTCTTGGTCAGTGACAAAACCAAAGAGACAGGGAGAATAATGAAGCATAATAATGAGGACTACAGTATGTTATTATTACTTTTAGAAAATATTGAGTTGACTCCTCCAATTCTCTGAGTTCAGTTTCCTCTCTTTTAGTACATGTTTATTTATTATGTATTGCATTTTGATGATAGAGCACCTGAATATTGTTCCACAGGATTTCTCCTTTTGTATGGGAAAATTCTGCTGTTGTAAAGTCTACTACAGCCAATGCTTCCTGTCCTGGACCTACATTGGCTGGTTTAAGGTCAACCATGGGTGAAAATACAAGAAGATGAGGAAAAGCATGTTGGACCCAGGCCTTTATGTGAGCAAGTTCCCAGGGGAATTCTGTTGCTGAGGGAGTTTGGAGAGGCCAGAACCAGCACTGACCCTCTGCACCTATAGCCAGACAATGGATATCACAAGAGCAAAGTGAAACACATGCTTGAAAAATTCTTTGGAAATTGGCCATATGCAGGGAATAAAGGGTGATTTATAGCTAGGTTTTCAATGTGGAAAATAAATCTACTAGTCAACTCTCAGGTTAGGTTTTCCTCTCCAGAAAAGCAAGGTTTCTCAGACTAAAAATTTCCCATAGAGAAGGAAAACTATCATATTCTGGAGTGTGTTATATTTTTATGTTAGGTGTTGTTCATCTTTATTATCTATGTTCTTGAAATTGATAGTTAAATTGGTAATTCTAAACCAGTGTAGATTACAGTACTCTTGTGCTTCATGAACATTTTCATTCTCTTACTAAAGCAGTATTAGAATTGTCTTCTAATCCACTGCAATTGGTGTTGCTATCCCACACCTAAAGGATTATTTGTTCATGTTCTTTTTTTCATCTTTTCTTGACTAATTTTTCTTCCAGCTTTACTTGGAAGTTTTCAAGCTTTTAGGCAGGTTATATTAAAAAAAACCCAAACCGAACCAAACCAAAAAACAGCTCCACATTTGTTTTCCTGAAATACACTTTTTCCTATTATGATATTTTCCGGAAATATAGCTATTTATTTCTGAAAAAAGACCCATAGAGACATGACAATTAAAAAAAAAAAAAAAAAAAAAGGTTTACATTACGGGAATGCAACTTAAACATTAGTTATATGGCAGGTTGGATTCCCTGAAGAAAACACAAGGTCTACATGTGAAATTATTTATAAGTACTGCCAACTCTGAACATGAAAAGTTTATAAATGTGTTACTGTTAGAGACAAGGATTATCTTTGAAATCTCTGTCCTTTCAGGTGAAGGTAGTGGAAGACTCTTTTTTCTCCTTGTATGTATATGTAATTGCTTGTGTTCTTCTAGCTTTATTTACAAGCAGCTGAAATTACAATGATTGTGTATTAGTCACATTGATACATAAAGATCACAATTACCACATTTCACCAGGAGGAGAAAAACTTTCTGGAAGAAAAAAACTCAACAACCCAGTGTTTCAACTCTTTTTCAGCCTTCTGCCACTATGAAAAGATAATCTCTGTTTATTTTTTTCAGCAAATGTCAGCCATGTCATCTCTGATTATAGATGAATGAATTTCAGTCTTGAAATATTTATTCTAAGCCTCTGACAGTGGATGATTTTATCTTAGGTAGTCTGGTGCAAAGAAATGATCCCATTACACTTCTGAATGAAGTGATGAAATAAAAATTATAAAGAATTGAGACTGGATTGCAGCTTTGGGTGCTGTTCAAGTTAGTTTTTATGGATTTTTAAGATTGCATGATACCCCATTGTGAGAAAGGTAGGGTGCATCATGTAAAATATACATGTAACTTCTATTAACTCTAAGTGGTTGAAAGAAGTGAAAAGTGAAACTGAAGAGTTGAGTGTGACACAGATATATTTGGTGAATTATTTTCCAAAAAATGTACTTACAGACAAATTTTAAATGCTGTAAAAAGTGCAAATGAATAGAAATTCCTTCATATACGCAAGTATAAATACATGTCTCTAGAGAAAATGTGTTCAGTGAAGAAGAACTAATGTAAATTAAAAGAATGTGAAGGTAAAAATAACATGTTCAAGAAAGGTTAATGAGGATCACTTCAATCTGTCGATATACAAAGAAATATAATACAAAATAGAGCAGATGGGACCTAACAGTAAAGGAGGGGTTGCACTCAAAGATTGCGTCATTTTAATCTTTATTCTCTCTGATAAATGTAGTGGTTCAAAGAACAGACTCCTTAAACTCCCCCCTGCATCAGTCTTCCAAAATGATATAAAACAGTAAAAATGAAGGTTTGTTCACCTATGCTATTGCTCATTGCTCTACCTGAGCACAGACCTAAGCATATTTTTGCATGTGTGTAACCTCGCAGGTGAAATTTTATCTCCATTTGAGATCACTGTCAAAACTCTTACTCATTTTTCAATCTATTCTGTCTTCTACGGTCTGTGACCTGATGGACAGTTAGAAACACTATCTACATCCCTTACTCTTTTTGGTTTATCTTTTATACTGCAAATACTGTACAAAGTTTTAGCTTTAGAAATAGGTGAAAATGGAACTTGAAGCCCTTCAGGAACAGCCCACTGCCTGCTTCACCTGTGCTAGGTCTCTGGAGGATACTGTTTTGTTGTTACCACTCCCATTGCAGGTCCCCCTGCAATGACATGGCCACTGCTGGGGCAAGGCAGGGGACTTAGCAGAAATGGCAGCCTCTGCTGTGAAAACAAACCATCCCTCTCCTTGAGAACACAAATCCAGCAAATTAGACCCGCCAGGGCTGGCTAATTTTATCTATATCCTTGAGACAGAAGGATACAGTTTTGACTACCCTCCAAGGATGCTGTGAGCAGGTATTGCCTCTGGCTATTGTTATGTACCCAGAGTAACTAGAATTTAGAAAGCAGTTGCTGTTTAGCTCAAAGCCTCCTGAATTCAATAGAAATGAAAACTTTTCCTAAATTGATTTTTGGTTTTAGTGTGTTATGCCAAGTATATGATCTCAAAATGGTGATTAAGGATCAGGGAGGGAAGACCTTAAAGTGCTTTTGGAATAAAGGTGTTTGAAAGGAACTACTGGGTGAGCAGTCAGTAGTTCCCAGCAGCAGCTCACAGAGATCACTACCAGAGAAAAAGTGAGGCCAGAGGGATGCTGGAAAGGTCCTTCAAAGCAGGAAAGTATCCCAGGGTCCCAAGAGGAGGAGCTGCATCCTCAAGGTGGAGGTTGAAATTCTATGTGGAGAGAAAAGCATCTGGAAGGAGATGAACTGTGTGAGATATTCCCTGGGCACCAATATGTTTGCAGCATATCCTTCAGCACTTCTCAAAAAAGGGTGTATGAACCTGAATACTCCAAAACAAGGGGAGTACTACAGAAAGATAATAAACAGAAACAATCCAGTAAAAATAAATAAAAATTATAAGGAAAGGTACAAAATCAGGATGAGATAAATTATTACAATTTGTGTTTGGTGCCAGTGATTCTGTCCTTACACATGAGTCAAGACCTGCCAATGTTTGGAATCAGATGGCAGAGCTTTGCTATTTACTTAATATTAACACTGTTACTGTAAATAAACAAACATGCAAACCCAATTTTATGACAATTATGATTCTCTTTATTTGTACAGAAAGCTGCTTTTCTAAACTAGTCCCATGAATCTGTATCTTTACTTGAAGATTTAGCATAGAAAAATGACTGATCTCAGTCATGATATGTACTGCCTATGTGTTCTATGGCAGTAGTACTTCTACTAAAGCATCCTGTTGAAGCTTGTTTTGTTGTATTCTGAATTAAAAGATTATTCTTCAAATAAAAATAAAAAGATTGAAAAGTAACAAGTGTTTCAATTCTTAATTTAAATGAAATTCCAAAAAATATATTTTTTTCAAACTCCTCTAAAAAAATTAATGTGCTCTGATTGATGGAAAGAGAAGTTTTAGTTTACTTAGAATGATTTTAAAAAACTGGGGAAAAATTCACTTTGGTTTGTATACTTTTCAAAGTTCATTTGATTTGCAGGCGCACTATTTGAATCATTGCTTTGTTCAGTGCTAAATCAAAACTCATCACAGGGCTTTTTCAACCCAAACACATTAACACCTTAAATGTGAAAGGGCTTATGGACCATTATGATCTTTTCCTCTAACTCGCCTCCTTCAGTGTTATTAGTCAGAACCAGATTCGAGGTTGCCAGTTGCTGCTGCCTGAGAGGTAGGCTGGCTCGCTGCAGAGTTGCCTATGTACCAGAGCAGATTGGCCTTCAAATGAGCACAATTTAATGCATGTTTCTCTATTTCAAGCCCAAAGAATAACAATTTCTATATATTCAATATTCTATATTATTCATAATTGTTGGTATAATAAAAGAGATTTCTTCTCGCACAAAACTGTCTTTGCTTATTTTACCACCATAGTTAAAACAGTACAAACACTAAGAGTCAGGCCTTTCCCAGATATATGTGCTTTCCCAGCTGGGCAGGCCCACCAAAACATAGGTCTATAGACCTAGGTCTCTGTTTCACATCTCAATTCTTTTGCAATCTTCACATCAGTTTACCTATGACTCGAATTTGTGTTAGACTAGCCTTAAAGGAACAAAACCTTTTTGCTCTGTCCCTCTTGTGAAGTGTAGCAATATAGTCCCATTCTCATCATTAAAAGGTTATTGTAGAGGCTGTCAGACACCTCACATAAAGTGGATACAATGGCATTTTAGTGTAAGCAGCAGGAATCTGTTTGCCTGGTTGTGACAAGAACTAGAGTAAACGAGTTAAGTGACTAATTTTGAATAGTCATTCTAATGGAAAAATGAGAATTAATCAAACAAATACCAGGCATTTCTACTCACGAGCTCCACAAGTTTTTTCAGTCAATTGAAATAAACATATTCAATGAATATTGTATATTCTGCCTTGAAGCATTTCAGCAAAAATGCGCCCCACGTTTTTACCTGAGTCTGTACTGAAATAACTCAAGGGTCTGAAATATGAAGACGAAAAATATAGAGAAAAGTCACTGCATATAGTATAAAGGTGAAAATCAGCCCATTTTAGACTGAGAGAACTCAAACTACTTGAACTCAGGTTGGCCTACGTACTTGTGCACTTCTTTCTGTCTCTATCCAACTGATCTCATATATCTCTTTTCACTTTCTGCTATAAAACCATTACACCTTGCAGTTCATCTCATGGCTAGACTCTCCAGACAAGTGGTTGGATTGATGATAGATGTGCCCCAATGCGTTTTCTGACAGCCAACACACAGGATAGCCAGAACCAGTGCAGAGCCTTGCACGTGCTTTCAAGCTTTACACTAGAAATCCTAAAAAAAAAGGGACAGATTGAGTTGCTTAGGTTATAGGTGCCTCTGTTCATTATTGACTCAAGGCATAACTGCCTGAAAAAAGTCACAACAGTTAACCTTAATAAATGCTTGGTGCTTGCATTGAAATCACACAGTGTATTGCAGTGAAACAAAAATTGTAAAAGTTTTATTTGCCTTTGGAAGCAAACCCAATGGCTCAGTGGTCATTTATAACTAAGGTGCAAATAATCTTCTTGTCACCTTTCACATCTACCATTTACCAGGAAGGATTGCCTAGGAGATTTTGGTTAATGGCAACAAAATCACCTTGTACATTATAGTTTCCTCTAGGCACCACATATATGAAGAGTAGTAAGAGCTGATACAGCTCAGAAAAAAGACGAGATTATAGAAACTAAAACCTGCCATGTGAAGTTAATGCTATTAATAATATTTTTAAAATTAATAATAATGTACACTATTCTGAATACACCAGAGTTTTCTAAATCAGAGTACACTGGGTTTCATATGGAATTTTTAATATTGCTATGAATTTCTATATCTCAGGACAACTTCTGTTTTTTACACTTGAATTATGTGTTTATTTGTGTAAAGACAGACAAATGGTTTTGCCTTTTCTATAGTTCTATGTTATTTAAGCCTGATAGATATTCTGAGATAGCTTTCCACTGTACCTCTACTAAATGGCCTATTGATCCCTACAGTTGTAAATACTCTCAACATGTTCATTTAGTAGGAATGCAGTTTAGTTAGAAAAATTAAAATGGTATAAATGATCCATCTGGAAATGACTGACTTCTTGCCAAAACACCATTTGGGATACATTCTATCCAGCCTTGCCCAAGTCACTGACACTATGAAAACAGTCTAGGGAGTGTATTCATTTTAATATGTTATATATTATGCCATGAAATTAGTCACAGTATCATTCATCTCTAGACACATATTTGGGAGCCATGAAATGTAACTGTACCATGGACCAGCTGGGTAGCTGAGGAATATTTCCACAGAGGGAGAGCAGCTATAATCCAGCATTCAAGGCAATCTGTTTGACTCCAATTGAGGGCCCACACCTGGGTTTTCTGAACCTCAAGTGTGTCAGCTGCCCCTCATAATCTCTGACTGTTCTTGTGCAGAACTGTTTGTGTATGTTTAATGCTTATAAAATGTTTGCATGATCCTACAATAAAGGGTACTGAGATGTACAGTCTGGCACTGCTATAATAAATATAGCTGTTATGAATATCTGTGAAGTCTAATTTTGCTTTGTCCTTTAGTCAGGTTTTGGTTTTGTTGCAACACATCATGAGGTACATTAAAATTTACACCCAATCCTAATGCATCTCTTTGAAGTCAACTTTGAAACATTTAATTAAAGAAAGCCTGGAATGACAACATGCTTGCATTAATGTGTCCCTCGTGAACAATGAAGTTTTTTGTTAAAACTCCGTGTTGCTGGTAGTTTTGGAATAGTACTGGCCTTGCTTTCCAAACCTCACACTGAGAGATAATCTTTCTTATGCATGGGATGAGAAAGTTTTGGCGGAGCAGCAATTTCAAAGAGTGTTAGAGGTATTCCTTCCAAGTGACAGTAAAGATTCCTTAGAAACAACATGTGTGAAAAGCTTGGATTCTAGGGAAAAGATTAAAGGACAGATTCAAGGAACCAGTGGTCACAGGCAGACCAACGGCCAGGAATATGCAAGGGGTTGTGAATTAAATCAAGAGTTGTCTCTTGCACATGAAGGTGAAACTGCTGTTGTAGCCAGAAGTTTTGCGAAGCACTCGAGATAAAGAGCTGGAGTGGCTTTTTGAAGTTGCTGAGACACTACAGTCCTCACTTCACTTGTGATTAGAAATAGGTTTGGGCTATCTCATGAGCTGTAATAATATTTTGCAGTGCAAAGAGGAGGAAAAAGGCACTCCCAAATACCTGCAGGAATTCTTTATGCTTATTATATTTTAACACAGCGGGTTGCTGCTTCAGTCTTTCATTCATGTTCTGAGCTGTTGACAAACCAAAAATTTGAGATATGTTTAGGAAGGAAAGTTTATATACTGAAAATACTGTTTATTTCAAAGATGTAATGGAAGGCAAACTTAGAAACACTGTGAGTTTTAGGTCATACTGCAAATGACACTGCAGAATTACCATCATTTCCCTTCCCAGGTGCTTCTTTTTACCATAGGATGCATAGCTGTAAGGCATTTCTGACTGTAAAAGATACATTTTTTTGGTATATTCTGAAGAGATCGAAGTTATAGAGAATGTTCCGTACTTTTCAAAGATTTATGCCCATGACGCTAGACCATTTTAAAGCAGTTTCTCTGCAAAAACATATGAACAGTTACTCTCTGATCAGGATAGTACAAAGTCTGTAGAAATAGCAACACCTCAATCAGAAAAAAAATATATAAATGGTTTTTTACAAACTCAGGAAAATTAAGCAAGCTAGTAGGTTGGAAAGTGTTGGGGAGGACTGGGGTGAATGACAAAGAGTTTTTCTTTCTTGATAGAAAGTAGAGAAAGAAAGGATCAAAGACTGATAGGAAGTGGGTAAATATTTGGGCTGTGATTGTTAATGCAACCACTACAAAATACCTTTTTTTTTTTTTTTTTTTTTTTTTTTTGACAGGATGAAACCTTTCCTTTCCCATGCAATGACCTACTGCAATTCTTTGGGTTGGGTTTGTAATACAAACTTGCCCAGCAGGGGACTGTATTTTGTCACTGAAGTGAATTGCAAAACTTCAGAAATTCCTTGAAAGGAACTGGATAAACCAAGGAAAATAAAATTTTAATGTGAAATTTAGTTTCAATAAGATATTTTTATAGTATTTAAGCATGATTGTAATTAACAATTCTGTTTATTTTGTTTAGTACAAATTAATTCAATATTCTTATATTATTACATTATATATTAAAAATAATTATGAATTATACATATGAATTACACATATGAATTATGAGTGCAAAGCTTTCTCAGCTACTTGGGATTTATATCAGCTGTCCTGGACACAAGGGTATTCACAATACTTTCTTTTAAAAAAATACGGAGAAAAAGTGCATGACTGAAAGAACAAAATTAATTGCTGTGCATTAAGGAAAATAGAACCATAGAATTGTTGGATAAAAATGTGTAAAATCATCAAGTCTAACCATTAACTAAGCACTGCTAAGTCCACCACTGAACCACATCCCAAAGTGCCACATCTACACATCTCTCAAATACTTCCAGGGATGGTGACTCAAGCACTTCCCTGGAGTGACATGATCTGGCCATTCATCATTCTCCTATTTTTTTTTTTTTTTTCAGGTCACATCCTCCTCCTGACGCTGCTTGTAGAAATTAACAGCACAGTTTTTACTAGGCATACAAATTGGTCAGGTGAGAACACTTCAGTGAAAACAGGTGAAAGACACGTTCACCTTTGAGAGAGGAAATTATACTAAATGCCAAATGTCATTAGAGCCATTATGGTCAGTAGTTGGTAAAATATGCAAAATGTTAGTGGGATGAAATATGTTTTCTAAACAATTCTTAATAAAGCCTGTAAATCTCTATATACCCTGAAAATCACAAATAAATATTATTTCTAAAATTGGCACATTTTTATTCAGGAAATGTATTTAATATGCTTCAAATCTAATTTAAACTCATGGAGCACATGCAATGCCAAATTGGGACTTCCAGCTGTTCTCTGCTTAAAGGGTCTGTCCAAATGCCTTTCTGAAGTGAAATGCCGTACTCAAACACTCTTTCCAAGAAAATGAGGTTAAATAGAAAAAGCAATATGATTGACAAACTTCTTCTACCAAATATTTAGCTGCATAAAACAGAAATGAAAGTGGAGTTAGATTCAGATTTAAAACCTTGGTTCAACAATACAAATATTTGACTTTCATGCTCTTACTGCCCAACAGACTTTTCAACTTTGCAATCTGGAATTACCAGCTAAGGTTTGTAATGCAAGCATAGGTATGATTAGTGTCTTAACAGGGAAAATTAGAGATCCAAAGAAAGGAGTAGCTCAGGTGTGAGTAGACCAAAGACAGTGAGAAGGGAATTCTCTCGTCTTGACTGTTGGTTTGGGTGCTCACTGTCTGAATGAGACACTTGCATTCAATATATGTCCTATTCCTCATGTTCATGAAGACACCACAAGGCTCTGAGACCTGTACAGAAAAGTCTCGGATTACACTGTTGATGATGTCACACTTCTCACAAGAGAATTGAATGCTACTGGCAGCAGACAGAACTAAAGACAGGTCTCTTTAGGGAAAGAGATCTTGTCATTCAACCATTCAGACTTTTCTCTAGTGTAAGGAATGCTTAAGGGTTTCAGCAGCACCATTACTCCAACACTGAAAGTGAATTTTTGGGTTATAATGTTCCTCAGTGCGCTCATGATGGATGAGAGGGTGAGATGAGTTTTCTTTAGCAAAGACATAGGCAGTTCATAGGCAGATGAGTAAAAGAAGGAGAAAGATCTATTACATTTCTTTCTTTTTGTAAAAAATGCTTTAGATATCTTGTTTTGTGTCTTCAGCTGAAAGTGGGAAATGCCATATTCATGAATGCTATTGCAGAGGTGTGGCATAAAGCCAAGTTTCTCTGCACTACCAAGGCTAAGGATGTCCTTCCTACTGCTGTGGTGAGGTGCTGCCCTGGGAAAGGCTCCTGCCTTTTGGAAGTAGCCTTGGCTGTGTGTACCTGTGGAGGAGATGAATGCAGTGCCTACACTGCTGGGCAAATGGTGCCTGCCATAAGCGATGAATAGTTGTGGTTTATCTTTCTATTATTCTGGTTTTAAGTATTTAATATTTAGTAGGAAGAGGCCAGTTTTAAGGATGTTCTTCAGCAAATCAGCAATGTTTTTATTCAGGATTGTGAGTGATTTCTTTGTAACTCTGATGGCTGATCCCACATATAAGCATTTCCTCTGTGAAAAGGAAGAAGTGTTTTAAATGGATGCATGGTCCCAAGGGTGTGTTATATGTCAAATCAATTTATTTTAAGACTGATAGATTGAAAGGAAGCATGATGTTGTTTTACACCTTGTTCTTTCTTTATGACTCTTTGCTTCAAAATTATTAATTATTAGGTAAAGGAGACCAGATGTCTTGGCTTTACGAAGGTGGCCGTTTTTTAAGACCCTATTTCATGTCTCAACAATTTTTACTGCAATGTTAAAATTACTTTTTTTTTTTCCCTGTTATTAGGCAACTTCCACCCTGAAGTACCATCTGCTGAGAAACATTGTGTGGCTTTTCCATTTGTCAATAATTAAATGTATTTATATAAAGGGAAATAAATTATTGTAGGTATGTGTCTGTGTGTGAGAATTTATGTGGAAAACTGCATGAGAGAAAGGAGGTATCCTGTGGTATTCCTATGGGATGTAATTAATGGTAAATACTCCATGAGAAACTTTAGCCTTTCCTGGAACAGTCTCAACAGTAAAATATATCAGTATAATAACTTATTTGACATCTGACATATCTTTATGTTATGTTATATAATCATTTTAAAACGAACACTGAAATACTTGGAAAGAGAGGAGAAATATTAGAAAGTACATTATTGGTAAATGTTATTCAGTCTGTCCACCAATAATATTTGTAAATTTATTACTAATGAATACTTACTAATTAATACTTTCAATAAATTAAATTTCAAGAGAGAAGAGGACTCTTTCTCAGCTAAGCCGCAATTTCTTATATTCTTCTTTGAGAAATTTTTCCATGTTTCCTCAAAACTTTTTCGAAACTCCAAAGTTCTTAAATTTTACTCTTTGCACTATTACTTGACAACATTTGTGATACCACAAATGTTGAAGACTTCAAAATATTTTTTTTTCTAAATTTCAGAAGTCACAAACAAGTAATAACAGCACATCTATACATCTGGCCCTGTAAGGAATTTAAAGTTGTACCACATTTTGCAGAGATAAACTGTGATTACTCATAGAATCTGATGATCTGCTCACACAAAGGAACAATAATGACAGAAAAAGATTATCACTACTATCAATTTATTTCATGACACCTAGAAAATCTTTTAGTTCAAAATTTTCAATTTTGATGATTAAACATGTAAATTAAGAGCATTAAAAACATGTAAAAGGAAATTTATTGAGTACATATAGCATTTGCTGAATTCTCAGAAATTACTATCTGCTTATCTGCATTGATTCTACTGCTTAAATTCATCTGCTCTATGTATTAAAAAAATCAAAAAAGTCTTGCCCCAATCCTTTTATGACAGTTTTTTCATATAAGTGTTTCTGTGCACCAGCACACTATATCTTTCTAATTTTAATTAATTTGGCTTCTAGGTGCTAGAGAAAGTTAACAAAAATAAACCTGTTTAAAATATATATGCAAACCCCCATGTCTGTATCAGTAGGGGTTTTATACGAAATTATAAACATGGTTTTACTGAAACTTTCCCAAATGAAGAAAAAGAATGAAAATATTAATTTTATATAGAAATTAGAAGGGAAGTATCCATCAGTCAAACTTGATACATTAGCCAGGAAAGTTTTCCACCATAGGTTAGCTAATGTTTTTATGCAAGAGCACAGTAGACACCTAGCAATTTATTCTAAATAATGTAATATCAATTGTCTCAATATTAAAACATAAAATAAAGAGAGCACTTTTGCATATGAAGTGGAAAGTAAGTTTGCAATTCCTCTGTTTTCCTGTAGCATGATATTATTCCTGCTAATTCCTTTCAGTTTACATTAGGGTTTTAACTAGAGGTTACAAAATGGCTCAAAAAGGATAAATATTGCTGTTACAAGTGCCAATTGAGCTAGTTTAATTTTTTTTTTCTTTTTCAGTGCATTCTCAGTGAAACACAAGCAATTTCTTCATTTTCTGATAAGCAGGACTGCTAGGAAGCAGTGGATTTTGATGAAGTGCAGGTGTAGATTTGTTAAGTATTACCCTTTGAATCCTTTCTATACTAACCACTGGCATTGAAGTGTTTTATTACTAGAATGATTTGTAATGTCTTTGATAACATTTACTATTTCTGAATATTGCAGTTGAATTTACTGTCTTCATTACTAAGTAAAAACTGTACATTTTTAATTGAGGCTTAAGTTCAATTTTTTTTGTACCATTTGCTCTCCAGTAATGTAGAGCTAGATGGATTTTTTAATCCTGTTTGATGTAATTAATCCCTAGCTTTATTGCTCAGGAAGTGCCAGGCACTTCTTGGCTCTTGCATTGTGCCAGCTGCAGAGAGGTGGACACCTGGGACTGGATGCAATTGCCAAGGCCTACAGGATTGTTAGGTAAAAAGAGCTGCTGTGGAGAGAAGAGATAGGGACAGCAGAAGTGACAGAGACACATTTCAGAGACAATAAGCAGCACAACTGAGACCACTGCTTTCTTATCTCCTCCCCTAAATGAATGTTATTTACAAAACCAATACACAGTGGTTCCTCCATCACACCTCCCACTACTCTCCCAAATCTGAAATCAAACACAAACCAACTCAAACTGTGTTTAGCTGTTCCTGAATAATGTATTTATTTAGCAGTTGCTAACTTAAGAAGGGTGAAGGTCAAAGCGTGGTCCAGTTCTCTTTCCAGAACAGTTTCTCCATCTCTTGTCTTTAGCAGTTTTCAGCAACACTTTTTTGTTTTCAGTGAATGCCTGTTCACCTCAGTGGGTAAACAGGCAATTGGAAACAGTTTTTCCAAAACTGAGCCCTTAAGGTCATGTATGGGGATCGTTTTTTCTTGAAAGGCATGAATGAAATCTGTATAGTGTTTATTCCAACCTTACTTACAAAATAACGGGGTTTTTTTTCTCCTTTGAAAGAATCAAGAGGGTCTGAGGGTTTGTTTTTTCTTTGTTGGTTTTGTGTTTTTGGGGCTGAACTGTTTCATTATCCCTAATTATAGGATGAGTTACTCAGAAAATAAAAGGCTTATTGAAAAATAGCATGAAAAGAACAAAAATAGCTCTACAGTTAATTATGTTAAAAATACCGAACACTTGTCAGCATTTCATTAACATCTTAATAAGGGGGAAATAACCCTCATCTGTTGCAAAAAAAGGAAAAAAACCGTTGCTTTTAAAAAAGAATCCCAATCTAGTTTGTTAATTTTGCACTCTGAAAGACATGGATAATTTCTTCTCATTAAAATCCTACTACTGGAAACCTAAGAGTTACCAAGTGTGAAGAGAACAGTGAGGCTTCTACTTTGGTTATTATTCTGCTAATGTCCTGGAGGAAGATTAATTAGACTTCAAGACCTTATATTCAAAAGACTCATTAGAGCAATAGATCTGTAAAGGAAAGAAATAGAGGCTGGACAGCTATGATTTGTGGGGTGATTTGTCCCATATGGCATAGAAATTGCTCTCAGCTTGCATTTCTTTTCTCAGTATAGTCTCTTCTTCTTTCTGTGTGGAGGTTATGTCCTGGGCCAGGCAGGCAAGAAGAATGAGTCCCAGACCAGATCCCTCCTTTAATCATGGAGGGTTGGTAAGCCATGCTCTTGGCAGTGATAAGAAGATGCTTCCCCTGGGCACTTGCATATCTTTGTTCAGATATTGCAGTGCTGGCATATTAGTCTTTTATTTCATAGTCCTTCAAAAGTTAACAATCCTTCTAATTCTTAAAATAGTATTAAAAAACAACAGTTCTTTCACTTCAGTGTCAATAGTATTTAGCTAAGAGGATGATTTTGGAAGTTCAGATCTGAAAAAGCAGAAAAAAATACCATTTTGAAAAGGTTAATGGGCATTAGTTCTAATTTACATCTGTTCCCAGCATAGAAAAAAAATTGTATGCAAAAAATAACTTCTGATACATATAATATATATATAATATATATGCTCACAATAGCTAATTAACAGTTCTAAATATTCTTGTATCTCAAGAAGAAAAGTTACTAGAGTTACTTCTTTCTTCCACCTATTTTATCTGTGATTATCTGCCTGAAGAACAGATTTGCCTGAGTTTCAGTCTATAGCTTACACTGGATAAAAAAAAAAATCTTAATTCCAGAACATATTGATTTATGAGTACCTAAGAGTAAAAAATGCTTCTATAAAAAAAAAAAATTAAAAGAGCTGTAATCTTTGTTCCTTTAGGAAATGATTTCTAGGCAGTCTAAGCATGTTTTGAGGAAAAGTACACTTCACCCTGCACCATAGTTATGCCTTCAGATACCAGTACACTTTCTTAGGGGTTTAATGCTGCAGTTTCAAAAATTCATCTGAATATCCCCTCATCAATACTTTTCCATGTCACTTATTGAAAACTACGTTACTGTAAGGTCAAACATATGCAGGTTTTCTTCCCAAAAATGTCAAGGCAGTGGAAGGGTTAAAAAAAGGCTTATTTCAGATGCAAGGACCGCTGCTTAAGGATTCTGCAGGAAATGGGCCCCCAAGGGAAAAAGGTCATGCTTCACCTTCTCCAAGGCTTTTTGTATCTTCTATCTCTCCTCCCCCACCCTCCCTGGCACAAGGAGGCCTTGCATATATCTGCAAAAATGTTATCTTTCTGCATACCAGGGAGATAGTTTGCTTACAGGTTCCCCCTGCAACTTTCTCTGAAATGCAGAAGGAGGGAAAAAACCCAAACATCTAACCTGTTTGAGAAGGCATTTTACAGTCTTCATAAGCAAAACTGAGTTCTACCTTTCTATCACAAATTCTTTTGAAGTTATACCTGTCCTACACTGTTCTGCTGCAAGCATGCAAGCAAATAATACTTGTTAGGTCTTATTTGACTGAAGTATTACAAGTTCAATAGTAGTTGAGTCTATGGGCTTTTTCAATAGAACTAGTATGATGTTGCCACTAATTTATAAATTAACACTTCATAAGTTACTATTTTCAATGTATAGGAAAGCAAAACAGGTGATGACGAGGCTTTTCATTTTAATATCACAAAATGGTAACAAACACATGGGAAAATGAATGAAAACCCAAAACACATTAGTAATGTTCAGTCTTATATGCTAGAGTTATTTGCTTAGAGGGTATGATTTACTATGATCTTACACTCCTTGCGGTTTTATGCTTGGGTAATTCAGGCCTGGTTACTTAGATTTCTTCTTTTCTTTTTTTTTATTTTTAATTCAGTGGCTGCAGACAGTGCATCTATACAAAACATTCCACCATTTAAAAAGACCCAAACCAACTCACAGTTTCCTCTGTGATATTATAAAGTGACACTGATAAAACAACTCAGACCTGCTGATTATAAAACTGCCCAACTCCATGCACTGAGGTACTTGCCTGAGCCTTAGTCAGGGTCAGGCAGCTGCTCTGCTGTGTGCTGACGGATCAGGTAGAAAGGTGTGCTCTGCTGTCTGGTTGCCATGACTATTGATTACTAAATGAAAATAAGCTTCAGACCTATTTGTGGAAGGTCTCCCCACCCCAAAAGAACATCTCCCGGTGATCCTTATTTTTACTACACTTTGAATACAAAAAAGCCCCCTGTGACATTTTTGAAAGATTTGAGGTTTGTGATATACTAAGTCTATACCCTGTAGGATTGCCAGAGAGATTTCAGAGGTTAAGATTCAAAATGGTGCATCTTACGGATGATGAAGACAGCTGTGATTGTATGCTGCCAGTCATTAAAAATCAGCAGCTAATGTATCCCTGTGTGCAAGATGTTACAATTATTCTCTATATTATGTAATAAAAAATGACATCTACTAGCTTTTAAGTTTTGACCATTGTAGTCACAAAAAAGACCATTCATTTCATATATATAACAGACTAAAAATACATTATGAATAATATCGATTTGCGTCCAGTAATTAACACTTTGCTCTGTCTGCATAGCTTTACAAGGACATTTTTTCTCCAGCTTTTTTAGCACCCTGCTGAGACAATCACAGCTACCATTTAGACAAGGAACAAACTACAACTTTATTACTTTACTTTTCCAGACATGATGGTAAATTGCAGCATATGGAAATACTTCTTGAAAGATGCAAAAAGAGGCAGACTTTATAGTCTGATGAAATAAGCTACCTAGATTTCCAAATGAAAGACTTCTTTTATGCTTCTATGCAAGCCTATTGCTTGCTTTAACTGCTTACATATGTTTACAGCATATGAAATGATACAATATACAGCTATAGTCAAACCACAAGATGCACAAATTAAACTGGTGAATATCATCCTGAATTTAGAATGATAGTCACAGGCATTTATAATCTTCAGCAGTAAGTTTCCCAGCCTGCCAAATCTTTTTGCTTTAAACTGAATGTCAAAGATTTATCTATATTTGTTTTTGAACGCACTGCAGGAGTGCAATGATTCTTTATTTGCAAACTGTAGGAAATTTTTCTGAGTAAATACATAAAATGGCACAATCTATCTTAATGGAAAACCTATTATTTTAATTACTAAGGCTGGTGTACACTTTCACTTTGAATTAATATTAAATGCTTCATCACAAAAAGCATTTCTTTCTTTCATTTCAGGGAATTAAAATGAAGATAACTCATTTTAGAGAATGTTCAATATTATCCAGTGTTATCAGAAGGACAAACAGTACCATGTGGGAGTGATGGGGTAGGATGCAGGTTTAGGAACAACTGAAGCCAGAGAAAATTTAAATGTGAAATAAGATACACAAATATTTCTGATTATTGGTATTGACTGTTTAACTTGCAAAATGTGTGTTGCCAAGAAGTAGAGGCCAACTTTATCAGTAAACTAGATGTAAAACTTGTTCACTAGAGGGAAAAAAAAAAGAAAAGAAACAAAGTACAAGAGTATAAGGAATCTGATTTGGGGACAATCTGATTTGGAGTCAAGCCCTGGATATTGTCATAAAGAAATTGTTCTGTTTTCCTTTATAGATACCAAAAATTTTCCAGAGAGCCTGATTTAGAGCTCTTCCTTTCCCACTGCATACCCCTAGTCCAAATAACATCAGAACATACTCCAATAAGAATTATTTTCCTTTATTTGATGGTAATATAACTGGTCCTTGGACTGACTGAAATCATCATAGCTTCTTGGACTCTTAAAATTATTTTGGATAGCTGGTACTTATTTGGATATGCTTCCTCCTGGGAGATGGGAAACACAATTCCAATTTATTATATCTACTGAAATCACTTTAAATACCACCCTAGCTTTAAATCTCAACCGAAAGTTTCATCTTAAGCAAAGAGGCACATTCTATCTTATAAATTGGAAAACATATATAGGAAAGGGCAGCATTTAAGTAAAAGATAAGTACAAAAGAAAAGGGTGAAAATAAAATAAATCTCAAAATCTACCTGAAGTTGGTCTATTCCTCCAACTGGTGGTCAAGGTTTTGTTGAGGTCTTTCTCAACCAAGTACTTAAGGAACCAACTCAAAATTCTTCTGCCTTTGCAGCAGTTGGTGTTAAGGTTTTAAGATGTATGGACTGCTATGAATTTTTCAGCAGATAAGCAGCTTTTTTGAAGCACTTTGAGTAGGGCTATGTTTTTAGTTCCTTTTTTAGTCCCATTAGGAATAGTTTGTGCAAATTATTCACTAAAGTGTTGTCTTTTAAAGTGAACTCCTACCCTGGGGTTTCATTTCCTTATTTGAACGAGAGGGTTTTCTTGTAACTACAAAAGTACAGTGGGGTCTTAGTGTTCTAAAACTTTTCTCGTGTTGGTGGACCTAGTATTTTCCCTTTTGTTTTGGCACTGCTGCTTTGTTTGGGTATTCTATTTTTAATAATTGCCTGTGGATCTTTGCAGTACTGACCCCTTTACATGTTTTAACCTTTTTAATCTTTAAAAGTCAACTCTTTATTTAACATTATGGATTTTTTTTTCCAAACTACTATGTTTTTTTCTTTTAAGTTTAGGGAGATGTTTTTTATTTTTGTCCTTTTTCTTTTTTATTTTTTTTTAGCATTCCCTTTTAGAAGACTATTCCCATATGCTGCTAGTTTTAGGATGTCCCTGGTGACATTGCATTAATTGTAGTGGCTGTCAAAACAAAGGCTTCATTCTTATCCCTTGTAGTGAAGGTGGTAATTTTCCACCAGCAGAGTGCAATGGTAGACACACATTTTAGACAACAGATTTTTCTCTTTTCTTGATTCATAACGTGATTCAAAACTTTGTTCTGTTACTTCTCCAACATTATGTTGAAACAAAGATAAACTAAACCCAACCCACACTTTGTAGTTACATGGTTGGTTTTCCAAGCTGATGATAGAGAGCACTAAATATATTGAACTCTTTCAATTCAAAGAGAAGGAACAACACACTCATGTTTTAAGCAGAAATCACCATGTATAAAGATATGCCTGGAAGTAGAGAGAAAAGCTAGAAAATAAGACAAACACTTTTTTTTTTTTTCCAGAGAGAACATGAGAAAGGACTTCTTTCTGATTCTGACAGCTTAATTTTCCAAGTTAGTATAGCAGAAGCTATGACTGTATTTATGTTTCTTGTCTTGTCTATGTCCTTAATTTGTCATCACTCTAACATAAAATTATGGAAGACAAGTATGTTCCATAAAGGCAAGAAATGTAGACATGGTACAGAAAAGGTAGGATTTAACAAGTGGTTGAGTTGTGATAGAAAAACAAGTCATTGAGCTCATTTATTACTATTCTATACCTGAAAATGAGAATTCTTTGTACTGCCCTAATTAGGGCAGTATGTGGATATTATTTTGTAATGTCTTGTACTGTCTGTAGAGTATTTTGCTTTCACTGCTGATACATCTCAGGTATAGTGTCCAAAAAACTGCTTTTGCCACATGGATCTCAAAATCTGGGCTTTGTGACTCCTCACTGTGAATTTTGGGGCAAAGTTATGCTTCAGGAAAATCAACAAGTTATGCTCCAAAGGCTTCACGCACTACCATGTTACTGCAATAATTGTTGCCGTGTTCAGAGACAAATTTTTTTCTAAAGGGTTTCTGGAAAATGTGTCCTACACATTGCATTAATTGATATCTCTCTTGCAGTGATGCATTAACTTCCAAAATTAATTGTGATGACAGATAGCATTGGATATATTAGTTGTTCGTTCTCTGTCTGCATATTTTTGCCTGGTTCAGGTTCTGTAAATTTCCAGGCAGTTAATCTACGTGGATGGCCTGGCTTGAGCCATGAAGGAGCATGAAGTGAGGATAACTACAATTATGGAGGCATCAGTATATGATACACCCTACTAGCCATATTTGCATTAATTTTTGGGGAAAAAATATTTTTTAGATTAACTGGAATATCCTCTAATTACCGATAGTGCTAATTTGATGACGGTCTCTGCAGTTTAAACATATGCCTGGTGGTTAGGAAATATCACTTGATATTTTTGCATTAAACTTTTCTGATACTTCTGTGCCATATTTTTTATATTTTGCAAAGAATATGCAAGCAAAAAATGTATTAAAGTTACACAAAAATTGTTAGATACATTTTGTGTTTGAAAATATCTAGATACAAATAAAAAGTGTGTGAATTTTTTCCTTGTGTATAATCATGGGACTTTTTAATTGAGTACCTACTTAATCAAAGACAAATTAGACCCTGTATGATCCTAATTACAGGGCTACTAGAGCTAACAGAGTGTCTAAATTCAGACATCTTGAATTAATCAATCTTCATTCACTGAATATTTGAAAAGATTTTCTTAACATGACTGTATTTTTAAATGGAATGAATCAGCTGCTGCAACACACTGCTCAGGTTCAGTCTAGAGAACAAAAGGGTAGAATGACACCTCCCAGACACTGAGTCATGCTAGATCTTGAGTGGTTTGCTATGTGGTGTTTCTAAATGAATTCTGAGAACATTATGACTACCCTAATTACTCCTGTGCATGAATTGAAAAAGGCACCTGGAATCTAAACAATTACAGATTCATTCAGCAGCTCCTGGCCTCAGGATACATGGATGGCTTGCAAGCCATCACATTAAGTACAACTGCTTTTCCTAATGTCCTCATGGACTATTTTGTACCTAGAAACCAAGAAAGAAGAAAGAAGACCGAGTACGACTTTTTTCTGTTTTCCTTTTTTTTGTTGTTGTTGTTGTTGTGGGGGTTTTTTTTGTTTTGTTTTTTTGTTCTCCAAAGTACAAAAGAATTCTCCCCGTAAAAAGTTCATACTTAATTAGAAACTAATCTGCATCCCTAATCTATTTTTTCTTCCAAGTAAATGAAAAACTGAGTTAAGACAATGAAAAGTACATCCAATTATTATTAAAAAGAGATAAAATTTTTTACTAATCAGAAGTGTCATCAAATATGTACTGCTGTACCTCCAGTTGATAACAACACAGCTTTTCTAAATTATGCTCTCCTAGTAGAAATATCTTGAGTAGTGCTGTGTTATGCATATAGTGTTTGTGATGAAAACAAAAATATATTTTCTGTGTATTTGAAATTGAAATGTGTATCTATTCGACAGGATTTTGTCTATTAAACTAAACTGAACGAGAGAGGCAAATCTTCAGAGCACTTTAGTTTGTGGACTCTAAAAATGATGAAAAAATGAACTTGTCCCCATGCAGTAACTCACTGACAGTGATGTCACATCTCTAGTATGAAGTGAGAAGTATGTCAGGGCCTCATGCCATCCATGAAGACTGTTTATACTGGAAATGCCTGCCTGGACTCAGGTTACTGTCAATCTGTGCACTGCACTGGAACATTGCCTTCTGCTCAGGTTTGCACCACTGTGTCTCTGTGGTCTCTGGTTCCCAGGGCACCACAAATACCTCTTCTTGTAAGAGATTAAGGAGAAAAAAGCAAGCAGGATCTACTCATAACATTCTTGTAGTGTGAAGAAATAGCATACCTTACTTTTTTCTTTTTTTTTTTTTTTTCCTTGCAAATATAGTGCAGTAATTTAAAGAAGATATCATTTGGTTATTGTTAGTTGTGACTGGGAAAGACCAGCTAGATCAGAAGTCTGGCTGTCTGTCCATTTAAGCCTATGGAAATATCACAGTTGTCTCAAATGGAAAGAAGACAGCTTCTTCTCCTTCATCCCAGTGACAAGATGAGGGAAACCTGGATCATTGCTAAAAATTATATTCTAGAACTCATCTAATTCATAACAGATTAATATCTACATGCAGATAAGCAAGCTACAAAGATCCTTTACGAAGGAATGCATTTTCATTTTTTCATCTTGAATAAAAGCATGTCTTTCAATTTACCTTTTCTCAAATACTGTACATCAGATCCTGGAATGGAAGCTGTGAGTCCACTCCATGCATGTGGGTTTTTGAGCATACCACTTATTGAATTTGCTAAGGACATTAGTACAAGAAAGAAAAAACAACTATTTCTCTTTTTGCTGTTCATTCTGCATCCTTCTGAGAGGAGACATACACAAGCTTTGTTTTTATCTGTTTATTGTTGCTAACCCAGTAGTAGATATGTGGGTTGAAGACAGAGTACTGGGCTACTGATGTAGATGGAAAGGTGTTTATTATTTTCTCAAGTCCGCAGTCTTTGTGGCAATCAGTCCTGGTTTTCCCAAATGCCAGTAATGCATTCCTTCTTCACTTTCAGGAGCAGAATCAACAGTGCCAGGGGACTGCTTAGAGGGGACAGAGTAAGGCTGATGTTCAAAATCAGACAGTCAAGATATGGACTGAAAAATAAGCATAACAGCACAGCCTGCAGTGCTCCTATAAATTCATGACCTGCCAGACATATTTATTTTGCTTTTTGAAAGAATTTCTTAGAGCATTTCTTAATGTCACAGAGTACCTTACTGTAATTCATTAATAGGAGTGCAAAGACTAACAATGAGTAATTTATTTTTATTCTTTTTCCATGATGGAAAAGGTCAGTCACACTCTCTTAAACAACAATTTGAGAAGCTAGTTAAATATGGGATCTGACATTATTCACAAAATTACTGTGGTGGTAAAAGGGACTGCCTGACCAATAGAGTAAGGAGAAGGAATATCGGGCAATGAAAAACCCATTGTAGAGCATTGACTGAAAAGGTTTGCTACTATGGAGAAATTCTATTTCCTTTCTTCTAATACTACTTATTCAAAACTCACATCTGTTGATAATGTCAGAAATTTCCTTTTGTATTATATTTCTTTAGACCTTTAAAAAGCATAAAAGACCACTAAATTTTCAAGGTTGTTTTCATAAGCCTCAATTAATCCTCATGCAGTTCATAGAGTATTTGACAAAGAAAACTATTTGTATATATCTAGTTTGTGTTCTAAGGGAATAAAAAATGATATCATTAATGATAATCAATTACATTTAGTAGTTCTGATCCCACCAAATCCTTAGATAGCTAGTAACTACTGAAATGTGTGTGCCAAGAAAGCCTTATATTTCAGTTTACTGAATAAAAATTTCACGGAAGACAATCCTCAGGCTATTTATAGATCAGCTATTTCACAGTAAGATTTATGTTAGTGACTGTTTTCCCATGAGAATTGATCAGGTAAAGCTGAAAGTAAGTACCTAGTGTCAGTAGAGAGGTGTGGGAAGAAAACTCGGGAATCTGAAGTGATGCATAGTGCAGACACAGATGCCAACCAAGACAGTGCCCTGACATAGCTGATGTTGGCCCAGCTACATCTGTTTTTACTTGCTCAGGAAAACACCTTAGCCCTGATTACTGAAATGTATCGAAAACTGAAGTCAGCATTTTTTTTGTAGGTGAAGAGTAGAGAGAAAAACATGCTACTCCAAGGGTTTTAACTTATATTTACATTTAATTATAAGTCTAGAAGACAGCAGGCCTTCTAAAAGGTAGGCAAAGTGCAACAAGACTGGCATAAAGTACCATAAATTACACTTCTCTGCTTCATGAGGAGAGACTACTTCATGTTCGAGCTTCTTTCAGCCCAAACCCAGGCCAACCTTAATCAGAGTTCCAATGGAAGTCTGCTGAAAAGACCTAGAATAAGCTGATAAACAGTCTATATGAGGAGTGGCTGAGGGATTTGGGGTTATTTAACCTGGAGAAAAGGAGATTCAGAGGAGACCTTATCACTCTCTACAACTACCCAAAAAGAGGTTGTAACCACGCGGGAGTTGATCTCTCCTCCAAAAAGCAAGTGATAGGATTAGGGGAGGCAGCCTCAAAACGCTCCAGGGAGGTTTAGATTGAATATTAAGAAAAAATTTTTCACCAAAATGGGTTGTCAAGCATTGGAACAGGCTGCCCAGGGGAGTGGTTGAGTCACCATCCCTGGAGGTATCTGGAAGATGTATAGATGCGACACTTAGGAACATGGTTTAGTGGTGGACTTGGCAGTACTTGGTTAATGGCTGGACTTGATGATCCTAAGGTTCTTTCCCAACATATACAATTCTAAGGTTCTAAGAGACTCTGGAAATGTGTTTTCTCTATCTGCTTTTACTCCTATAGCTTTTGAAGACTTGGGTTTTGTTCCTGAGTTTGCATTGGTGGCCAATGCATGCAGCTGTCAGCACAGGAAGATTTAGGCTGCTCTGCACAATTGCAAGTGCTTTTCTCTGGTAGACCATCAGTAAACAGAGACTCCTGCCAGCACTGTGCTTGCATTACACCTGGATCAATCTTTTCTTGTCTGTTGGGGGTATAAATGGCAACATAAAAATTGGTGAACATGCCTTTAGCTTTCTCTAGACAAATTAAGAAACTAAAGACAGCATAAAATCCTGAGTAGCAAACCTTGGTATGTGCAGCCAAAGTTGAATTGCTTATGACAAGTGAATTTTCAAAGGACCTGATTGTATGTGACAACGGCAAGGGGAAGGACAAACAAGTTTGCGCATCTGTGTCCAAACTTATGGCAAGGCATATATGGACTGCTGAAAACTCATCTAGCTGAGACTGTCGAAAGAGCATATCAGTGTTATTTCTGGTGTTCTCATATCAGAAACTGATGCAAACTGACAAGCCTGTAAGGGCTGATATCTCCAGTGATTTTAGTCAGCTTAAGTGAGCTCTTCTTCCTATATTTGAGTCACTGTCTTTCATTTTACTTAGAGAGAACTGGGACACAAATAAAAGAGGTGGGTTTATCAGTGATGGTTATCTCAAATGCTTCTTCTTAATGTCCTCTCTATGGTCAACATTTGTGCATTGTTTCTTCATGGTTCACAGAGAAGGACACACTATTTCACAATTGCCATCCTCAATTCAGCCAGTGCTACTTCTAGGGAAGAGACCTTTCTGACTGAAATAGTGGCTGCTCAGAGCCTGTAGATCACTTGGCTCAAAAAGGAATCAAGAAAAACCCACTAAAATGCAAGACTGAAATTTACATTTGTCTCAGGAAAGATGAGAACAGAGCTGCCCAAAACTCCTGCACAGAACTTGGAAGAATAAAATGTGTTGAGCTTTCAAATAGGTATAGAATTCATCTTCATGAGATTGAGGGAAAATTTTCATTTGTCTTCCTTTCTCTTCAGCACTTTTATAGCAAGTTATATGTAAAATACCTGTGAATTCAGCTCCTTACCTACTTAGCATAATATGTTTTGAATAGTGATACTGTAACAGGTAATGAGCATAGACGAGAAAACCAAGTTCAAAGACATCTCTCAGCCTCCTACGTGTTTCAAGTTTTGTTGTCCATGATCAAATGCAGACTTTTTAATTATCACAGATCTTATTGGTTGGCTGAATTTCAGAGAACTTAACATTAGAAATTTTTACTTGAAAAACAAAACATCTTAACCAGACAGGTTAGGATGTAATTACATCCTTGCACATTTGGCACATAGAAACAAATGCACTCAGAGATTTCACAGTACAGTGGTGAGAAGAGCCTTCTCAAACTGTTGTCTTACTTTTGATTGTTGTGGAAAATTAGAGAAAACAACAGCAAAGACATCCCTGAAGTGAGAGGGGAAAATTTAAAGGTTTGCTTAGCCACTTCATGACCACTCTTATGCTTGTTCAACCCTAATAATGGCAATGAGGCTGCAGCAGTCTAATTCATCAGACTAATGAAAGTGGCAACAATGCAGGTGAAGAGTAAGACTCCAGTTCATTTCCTGCCCTTTGAGGAGAAAAGGAATTCCAGTCACCTAGCAAAGTGTTCATGGTTTGCTTTTACTGCAATTTTGTCTCTAACTGTTGGATATTTCTAAAGCCATTATCTGACATCTAACAGTTTTGAGGATTCAGCTCCAGATTGTTTCCTGACAGACTTTAGGTAGTATTGTCCCAGACACCAGTTTTACTGAAAAAATAAATTTGTTATTCAGTCCCCAAATTGAAATATTTTTTATAATATTATAAATATTATCTTTTGTAATCATTTTGTCTCTGTAGAAATTGGTGTTATTTGAGATTAAATGGTTATTTATTGACCTCATTTCTGTGTAATTAAACCTGTGTGCTAAGGACGTTAGTCTAATAACATTTTGATGATCATGACACCTAAACTTTTATTTTTCCTTGTCATACAGCAGAACTCTTCAGTGTGCACACAGGAAAGTAAGCATATATTTCACATTGGAATAATTTTTTTTTTTAATGTGAGTTGTTGTTGAACAAGGGTGGAAAGTCGCATATGAGATGAAATTAATTTATGTATGTAGTTACCAATACAAAACATTATCAGAAAAGCTGTTACTCATTAAAGGTCAGAAAAAATTAATATAATCCTTTTCTCTTATGACAGAAACACATCTAGTTCACCCCAAGAATGAAATCAAATGTCCTTTCTCAAGGATTTCACACTAATTTCCAGGGACATAATCAATTGAAACAAGATTTTATACAGTTTCTCAAATAGGTTCAGGTTGTTTTAAGTCCTTCTAGCAATGTTATCTAAAAGCAAACCAAAATATTCAGACTGTGAATAAATTTATATTATATTCTTGTTTTATCTACCACAAACAAGGGAAACAGACATTTTAACTAGAAAGAGGCAAATAGTGAAACTAATGATGCATAACATGCCAAACAAACCAAATATTACAGGAACTACTCTTTTAGTAAACTCAGCTTCTAGTAATTGTGGTTAATAGTAAGTACTTTGTCTACATGGTTCTAAGAGCTAACATTATATTTTTAAGCAGTCCTTAAAATTGCTCCCTTATTCCATTTTATTTTTAGTATAGGCAAATAAAAAACATTAGAAAAAATAACTTACTAGCAGCTCCCACAGCCACAGGATATCATTGGCATCTTCAGGTCATCCAGGATCTCCTGCTCTACTTCTGATCACTGCTGACTCTCCATGTGCTTGGAATGCTTCTCACATCTCATGTGTGACTGATCCCTGTCTTTGGGGAATCCTTTACTGAATTCTCCTAAAGTCTTATCCTTTAAGTCTGCAGTGTTACTATGCCCACGTCTTTTTCTTCTTTTGATATGACCTGGTTTTCCTAACTGTCTGTACTTCTTTATGTTTACCTCGTTTACCATCTGCTCTCTTTTTCACATTAAGGATTGTTCTGCAGTGTTGCTGTGTCTGCTGAGAGTTAGGTTCAAACATGGGTCTACCATTGCCCAGTTTCTTGACTCAAGTCTTCTCAAAGAGGTGAAATTTCAGGCATGGAGGTCTTGTTGAAATCATTCCTCCTGATTTTAAAGGGACTAAGGGTTCCTCCGTGAGCTGTGGGAATAAAGCGTCAGGCACCTACAGCAAATACGAACCACAAAAATAATGGAAACATTTCATTTTCCTTGTTTGACCTTTTCCTTGTATGCCAGTGGCATGGTCAGTTGGAAGTACAGCATTCATGGTGGTGAACAGAAGCTGTGTGTTACTATGAATGGATATGTGTTCTGCCTTGCAGCAAAGTCCTGCCTGAATGGATGCCTATATCCAGCACATGTCTGGGCAAGGATTGTGTTGATCAGTTCACAGTACTGTCTTTCCTCCTAGTATGTGCTCTGGACATTCAGGGAAGCAAATTGCCCTCTGTACCAAGGACTGATTCAAGATTTACCAAAGAGAGAAGTCTCATTTAAGATCTATTTAGAGATGGTGAGTAAGATGAACATTTTGCAGATCTTTTATTGGCCTTGCACAGTGACGTGAACTTCATCCTGAGACTGTGGTTTGGCAGTACATTAAGTCTGACTTTAGAACTCCTAACACCAGATTAAAAAATCTGAAGTACTGATCTATCATCTTGCTGTGACAGTTCAAATGCAACAAAAAATGCTAATGTTCTGGCCGGCTTCCTGCGAGATCAGGTGCATCTGTCCCTAATATCTTAACCTGAGCTTTGGTCAGCCCTAAGTAAATCTAACCCAAGCACGTAGGTAACACTGGTACCACGCAAGCGTGACATTATGATACCTCACCGTGACTTGTGGATAACTACATGGCTTGTGCAAAATTACAGTGTTGTGATAGATCTGATTCAGATCAGGTGTGGACAAGTCTTGGTTTAATTTTTAATGACTGTGGAAATGTTATTTCCAATGGTATTACTATTTAGGTAGTAAAGCATCTTCAGTGATGGTTAAGGCATATCACTTATATGGGAATGCCTAAGAACAACTGAATGATAGACCAATATAGAGTATTTAAGCTATTTACAGTAGGTGCCTCAATGATGCCCATTCTAGATCCATGGAATGATTTTCATTGTGTAGTAGTATTACTCACTTTTTATATAAAGAATTTCTCTAAAACTTGAAAGTTAAGTGAATTTTAAGTGCTACCACTCTGCAGAGACTTCACCTCTACTTTTTTTTTTTTTTTTCCCCCCTGATCTGTTAAAGTCTCTTAAAGATAATCCAAAATTCAGATTTAGACCCAAACTTTGTCATGGTTCATTCACAGCTGAGGTTCACATTAAAACCTGCCTCGTCTCTCGTATTTCTATACATTTCTTTCACAGTACTGTTAGCAAAACATTAATAAAGCATTCTGCAATGAATCAAGTGATATTATTCCATTGGCCTAAGTGGAAGTATTTGTTAGAACAGCTTAGTGGTGGTCTTTGCACTCCTAAATGTGACAAATATGGTAGTGGTACACATAAAAGCCATTATACAGTGTCCTCACAGTGTCAGATTTCCAGCTACTGCTACCTTCCCCAAGCCATATTTTGTCCGAAATTCCCCTGTTGACAGCTGACCCGTTGAAGCAAGACCCTTTGCCTCAAACAGCAAATGAGTGAAATACCACCTAAGATATTGTGTCAGGTTTTATCACACACCTCTTGATATCTTGTAAAGCAACACAAACTAATAGAGCTTTCTCATTCTGTTCTAACAGAGCATATGTATGCCTAGTAGTAGGCGAATACCAAAAGAAAAAAAGTCAGCTGAAAAAGTTTAGCCACTGGCTTCAAGGGCTTTGTTGACATGCAAATCCAGTGCCACTTAGGGTGCCATCTAGGCTGTGATATGAGCTGGGAAGAGAAGCATATTTGGATCACCACCAATTGTTTTCTGTTGTTAAGTTTAGGGGAAATTGATGGCATGCATCTACGTTTTTAATTCAAAAAATTTATTAAAGCCAGCACCTTTTTTCTCTTTGCACAAAGGACTTGGGATGTGTGTAAGTTTCTTGAAAGAAATTACATTTTAAAGTAAGTAGAATTTTTGTTTCTGACTCAACCTTTAGCTTTTGCTGTCAATAATTATATTTACATTAAGGTGAGTGTGTTAATTTTTGCAACTTCAAATGTTCCCCAAAATTCTTCACAACCTCACTCTTCTTTTATGAAGTTGATTTGTTTGAGTACAAGTTCTGTCAAGCTTTGAGGTTAATGGAATTTCCCCCTCTTCAACAACAGACAATATGAAACATTATAAAATTTCCTAGTTTCAGGGTCCAGACCAGATCTAGACCTTGTTTCTTATCTGTGAAAATAAAAAATGAGATACAAATTTAACTGTCTCTTGTTTATTATTTAATGGTTGAGGTTATTTCATAGAAAGACAATTTCCATGGCAGCTTATCATCTCAGCTGTTCATTACTTTGCAGTCATATTCCTCTCCATTTGATGTCTAACTTAGTCCAGCAGGGTCTGTTTACTTAATTTTCCTAAGTAAGAAAAAAATGAAACAATTTCTTCCAAAAATATGTGTATTTCAATTGCAAAGTACTTGATATCTGAAACAAAGATTATCCTTGCATAAATGATTTTTATAATTTTTCTATGTCATAACAGATTAACAAAAAGAGAAATGAGGGAAGATGATTCAGAAATTCTGACTCTAAAAGTATCTAAGTTTTCAAGCTTTTTCAGCATTAACAGGAATTTCCATCAGACGTCTCAGTTTGATACTGAGACAACTTTTTCCCACTTAATTGAGAAATGCCAGCAGTGGCATTGAGTAGCAGCTGCTTGAAGAGTGCTTTTATCCTAATTTGCAAGAACTTTAGAAAGATGACACATTTTAGCACTTTCGGGAAATGGAGGCATGTCTACAATAGAAGAAAAGAGCTTTCACTGCAGTGAAATCTATGTATGTGGCATGCTTATATGTAAAATGCCACTTCAGTCAGAGAGTGCTAAGCTAAAATTCAGAACCTCAGATCACTTTTATCTGTTAATGACAGTTTTTACAGGATCAGCTGCAAAACCAGCCATATTCTCCTTTGCCAGAAGAGAAAGTCTGTCAGTATTAGTCTCTTTCTGAAAGTAGATAAACTACAGTACTGCAGAGGTGCCTAGGGATGCATAGAGAGGGTCTGAGGAGGAGTAACCTCAATGCCAGCAAAATACCTCATTACATGTCTAGCAAAAAGGGTAGGGATTCATCGTTCTCCTTTTCACTGTATAACTGGCAGACATTCATCCACACAGTTTTTTATGTGCTGTAGTCAACAAAAGGTGAGTTATCTGTTTTACTGTGCATATCTACCTCAGAAGGAGTTGTATCTCGCTCCCCTCTCTGTCTCTCCCTGGCTAAAAGACTTGAGAAGATCAGTTTTGAGTGTGTAACAGTGGGAGTTGAATAGTGTAGAAATTATATAAAGCAGGGAATGTCTGATACATGTTGAAACCTCAGAAGTTCTGTGAAGGCAGCTAGAAGTATTGATCCTTACAGCTCCCAGCCTCTGACACAAAGTTAAGCCATGAAAACTAGGAAAATTATTAGAGTGCATTAATTTTGAAGGCCAATATTCTTGATTTCTGTACACAACAATTCATTTTTATCACTTAGAAAGAAATAAGTAATGTCTACTACACAGGCAGAAAAAAAAAACAGAGGCATTTGAGAAGCTAAAAATTAAACAGAAGAAGTCACATTGATTGAATTTTTGGTTGTTTGCAGACAAAATTCTCTTGCCAGTATTCACCTGTCCTTTGTGCTAAACCTGAAAAGTAGAGATCTCTTGAATCTATCAGTGTTTTTATGAAATCATGCTCATTTCGCCACTTTGATAAAAATGACACACCACAGCCGTTCCTCACCCAGCTACTTCAGTTTTAAAGTTAATGCCACCTGAGAATTAGTCATGTTGAATTTTAGTTTATACAAATGAATCCAGCATTAAATATTTTGTGCATCACCAAACTATAGTTTTTATCGATAAATAATACCAAGATACCTTAGCGGTATTTTTCTAAGTAAGCATCTTATGCAATTTAGTAGTTTGCCCTGGAAATTCACTAAAAAAACAAGAAAAGTTAATTTATGCTTGTTCACAGGTGTGCAATTACTCTTTGGAACACCATATAAACTATCCATATTCCCCCAAAATTGCAGATTATCACATTAAAATAGACATGCTTTAGTCCAGTTGTGCAAAATTGCGACAATAAAAAAAATTCTTGGGTTCTAGTTCCAGTGGAGTAAAAGATCTAACTACAGAGTTAAACTGACAATATATAGTCCAAAAACATTGTATACAAACAATTCATAAGATTTAGTTAGAATGTGGTTTTACTAGTAACACAAGGGAATGAAATATGAACAGAAAAGCAGATAGAATTTCTATTTCCTGGTAAAATGTTGACATAAAGATTCATCCTTAAGGTGATAATATAGTCAGTGTGGACCTAACAAGACCATTTTCATTCTCACAGTAACATTCCTCATTTTCATCATAATTTAAAATGTCATACTTTATTACTTGTATGTTTTTTTTTAACTATCTTTTATTGTATGATGAGAGGAAAGCAGTCATTCTTCTTTTGTTTTAATCCTTTAATTTTTTGAATGGGAAAACAAATAGCTCTGTGCTTTGGAAGACATGACAGTATTGTCTTGGTTGAGCTGCTACACAGCAGTGTCATGGTCTCTTGAATTATCTTTCTCTTCATTACGCTGAAAACATTTGCAGCTTCTGCTGATACTGCCAATTCTGTCAGAGGCCTGGTAATTATGACCTCACTTCTTGCAAAAAAAGGGATAGGTACCAACTCTTTAGATATATCAAATAAACACTTTTACTCTCATATTGCCCTTGGATAGCAACCAATGTGTTTCTTTATATTATTTTTTCTTTTATAGAACCTAATGATGATTGTATTTGTTGGCCTTTTTGACAAAGAAGTCAAATGGAAGATTAAATCCTTCATTTTCTGCCTCACTCCTATTCTTTATTTTTCCTATATTTTACTGTATAGTGGATGTGTGTTTGCACGTATAGTGTGCCACAGACTTGTTAATTTATGAATACTGGGAACACTTTCTGCGGCCTGAACAGATTGAACCAAATGCCTGTACTTGCCAGCATTTTGTATTGATTGCTTCTAAGCTGCTTTAACTGTGTCAGATATTCCTACGAGTTCTAATAGTGAAACCACCTAAAAGTGACAAATTTATTAAAATGTCAAACCTTAGAGCATCCTGCTTTTTACATTTCATATTATCAATTTAATGGATACGACTTATGCAAGTAAGCTTTTCCAAGGTAATAATTAGCATTTTTTCATCAAAGGTTTGCTTTTTTAAAAGTACTCACTACACACCTTTTTCCTTAAAATTTACAGAGTTTTCTCGTTATCTACTCACTTGTTTGTTTTTCTTGTCTTTGGAAACCTCAATGCATGTATATATTGTGTAGAAATGTGGCCTGCTGTAGGAGAGAAGAAACATTCATGCACCAGTATCTGCTTCAAAAACATGCTTGGCTTTCAAATTTCAGCATATAGTTAAAAAGTGTACCAGATCCTTGATCAATATCCCATTAAAATTAGTCAAAGCCTCCTCGAGGCTCTGATGTGATTTCATATCAAGTCCCACTAACATTAATAATTAAAATTAAATGGTGTTCAATATCTAGGTTTGTAGAAGTACACATTCTATGTTCAGGACAGGTCATAGAGTGGTTTAACCCATTAGGATGTCACAGAATAAAATTAAATTGATCAACTTATTCCAGAGCATACTGAACATTTTGTTTCATCTGATGACTGTCCACTATTCCATTTGACATGACGGACTAGCATTTAATCAGGCAAGGTTAAAGATTTCACTGGATTTCACACAGGCTTGCATTCCATTGCCAAAAATGTGGAGAGTTGCACAAACACTAATATGATTCATGGTTGCTTCAATGTAACTCATACAGATCTTTCATTTACTCTTACTCAACAGCACCACTCATATTCGAGAAACTGTCATCACATGTATGTAAGGAGCGAACAACTTCCCAAACTGCGGCTTGAACTTCCAACTCGTGATCAAAGAGTTGGGGGGAAATATGATAAAAAAGGATTAAAAAGTACTGAAACAGAATTTCAAGTGAAAATGATAGTGGTTTTCCCAAATCAAAAGTGCAAAAGGTGACTTTCTGGTCAAAGCAGAACAACTGCTTTAGTAATTTCAAAGCATTGTGATTTGATTCAAACTTTTAACTCTCAGTAAAACTTAATTTATATTTCCTTAATATAATTCTCATGAAAAAATGAACTCTTCATTTCGAGAGATCAAGATATGCAACTCTGAAATTTCCTGACATCCATATTTTAACATTTATAACTGACATAAATTGAGCCTTTTTTGAAATAGTCTTTTGGTTGTTCTTTGATGAAAGCTTTTTTTTTTTTTTTCTGTGAAAAAAAATTCTGATCTTTTACCCGTAGGAACACAAGATCAAATGCTAAAGTATCCAGTGTGTCAAAACCAGCCCATGCACTGTAAATATGAGTGACAAGCAAGTGAATTGTAAGCGCTTTCTATTTAAAACCTCAGGTCTTTTAGGACAGAGCAACAGGAGAGTACTGATAGAACTATCTAGAAAAAGTTGGCAAATTTCTGTTACAAAAGCACACCCGAACAAAGATGTTTTATCCTCCAGTTCTCCCTCTTCTGGAGACTTTCTTCATGACTGTAATATGACTGATGACACTTTAAATGTCTTGTCATTCTTGACTGAAAGTCCCTCTGGCTAGATCTATGTTATCTTCCCAGAGTAGATCTGAGGCTGGAGTGATGGATAGCCGTTAGTGATGGATGACTTCATGATTCATCATTTTCCCTGTTGACATTAAAGAGGACCACTGAAGGTGGATTTGCCATTGATCAGCTTTAACATAAAGAGTTGAAGCTGAGGCAGTATGTAACCTATTGGCCTTGCAGAAGAGGTGTTAACTGCATTTCACACCAATTCCTGGCCTGGACAGATTCCAGCATTTTTTCAGTTGGGCTTGCCCCAGTGTAGGTATATGGAAACATTGGTTCATCAGAAGTCAACATGTTGAGGTGTATAAGTCCAACAGACCTTGGTTCATTATAAGAATGCCCACTGAACCTTAACCACAGTCATGTCAGAAAATTCCATAGAAATTTTTTTCTTCTCCGATTATGATGAATCATGTTAAAGTTAGTTGTCTTGGCTATGAAAGAATTTCAATATTGCAGTAAACCAATATACTCTTTTTGTTACCAAATCTCAAAATGCAGGCACATGACATTAACACTGATAAATTCTTATTTTAATAGCCACGAAAAAAATTGTTGATATCAACAAGAAATCAAAAATATCACATATGCCAGTGAAAGCAAAAGTAACAGGACCTTTCTATTTTTCTAGTGTTGAACCTTAAGGCAAGAAATTACCTGTCTCTCTGAAACACTTTATTGTACACAAGACAGAAATAATGTATCTCCCATTCTAACTGGAGTCTGAAAATTTGAGAATATTAGTATATTTGTAGAACTAATTGACAGGCGATGAATTGCTACCATTGACAACATGACTCAAACATCATGACTGTCTGACAAAAATCATTGTCATTCTTCCTTCTCAATCTAAAACTTACTCTTTTCTCTTGAATAGAGCTGAATTCACCTTATTTGACCGAATATTAAATAAGTGACAGACATTAAGCTGTATATACTCTTTAGACCTTACATTAAAGTAAAAGCAGCTTCTGCTTTCAGAAGGCAAAAGCAACTTATTTAGTACTCTTCTGATGAAGAGTAACATTAATAGGATGATTATGAGTAGTAATGTACCTTGATTTACAGATCAACTCAAAACATTCTGCATTTAATTACTATCTGAAAATCAGCATATGAACATGCAAAAAAACAACACAAGTCACCTGCACTCAGTCTCTAGACTCTCTTCAGGACATGTTGGATGTCACAAAACAAATGAAAACATTAATACAATTTAGTGCTGCAGTCCTTTCTGGCCGCTATTGGCTATTAATGATCCCATTGTACGTCTTATAGTTAATTAAATACTTGTGTTTGAGTCAGACTTTACATTGTCAGCTACATTTCACTCACCAGTGTCTGTTAGCCGTCTATGATAGTCTTTTTGTTTGTTTGTTTACAGATTTTTGTTCCATTGGAAATAATCTAAGCAGTCTAAGTTATGCCTGTTTTTATTCCAGAAGCAGAGACTTATTGGTAATGGATAAGGCTGTCATCTCAGTACTTGTTTAATGCACACCACAGCCCTTTAGGTTCCTCCTCAGAACTATAAATACACTAGTTTATAACAGTCAAATCTGGTTTTGTGTTGCCTTTAATCTACTTTGCTCTAGTTCGTTCCAAAATGGACAAGATAAATAAATTGAGGAAACTGTAGCAGAACTTGAGTGCAGTATAAGAGCATCGAATCTAGAATAAGAACTGGGGTATCCCTGGGTGGTCTTCCAGCTCCTTAAGGTACATTTCAGTCTTGCCTCAAAACAGCTGCAAGTCTAGATACATTGATACTGGCAAGTCTTAAGTGTGGCTATAAATTGTTTACAGACTTTCAAAATCCCCTCATCCTCAAAAAGTATCCATAATACAGGCAGTGTCATTTAGTACAGTTCAGGAGACAGAGCAAACTTTGATACCATATTCTTGATGATTACTCTGGCTATTTTCCACTGAAATCCTTTCCCTTGGCTACAGTCAGATTAGAGAGGTTTTGATCCCTTATTCTCCTTCTAATTTCTGTCAGAACAGATATTATCACTTTACCATAGACTTACTACAGCTCAGTCTTGAGCTTTCTAACCAAGTGGCACACCTCTAATAACAAAATAATGTTCCCTAACCCTGAAACCAAATGTTGTAACATAGCTCAAATCAGGCTGGTTAGACTTCTTCCAATAAGTAGATTTGCTTCATCCATAACCTTTACTGGCCCTCACATTGTCCCTCTGATCAGGTCCCTAAACTGTTTGGGAATATGCTGTTTGGGTCAAGTCAAGAAACCTGCAGATAATTAAAGGCTGCAGTTGATCACAAGGCGGTGCTTGAGCATGACCCCACTTAGTTTCTTTGTGAAGATATAGCTAGTAATTGCACAAGCAGCAAACTCAATTTACAAGTAAAAAAAGAGAAATCAGAAGAACTGAATCCACCTTGCAAACACCCATGATACCTTACTCATGAAAAAAGATTAGATACTGCAATCATGTTTGCTTTTTTGAGAATCATTGTTTTAGAAATCAGAAAGAACTGCAGGGTTTCTGATACATTTAACAAAGCAGGAATGCAAAGCAGCAAAGAATCACTCATGCTAATGGGACATGTGAAGAAACTGCTCATGAAATAATTCCAGATAATGCATTAAGGTGAGGCACACAGTAAAGACCCTCAAATATTTATTCATTTCATAATCTAAATATCTAATAACACAGTTAAAACTGGTTGACTTAAAAGATAGCTCTTACTCAAGAAAATTAATTCATAAAATGTGTTGCAATGTCTGTATTTAATATAATAAACCTGATCTGGTTTAGAAAGAAAATGCTCTAAGTATATCGGTCTCTGATGAGTAAGATCCGCTCAAGTGGGGCTTCTAGCGTAACATTATTTTGGTGGTGTCAAATGTATCAACCACTCCATTAGAACACAATAAACTTTCTCTATCAGTGTTAATCTTTATAAAGATATGCTGTTGAGTATTCATCATCAGTTGCTAATTAGTGGATAAGAAAGTCAAGCTGCTTGTTTTGACTAACACTAGACTAAGTGATTTTTTTTTAGTCTGGGAGAACATTTATTAATAAAGTCACCAATAAAGCAACAGCAAAAGCCACACACAGCAGCAAAGGAAAACAAAAGATTTATTCTCTACTTCCCATCAACAGGTGATTCCCGAGAAGCAGGGCTTCAATATTTGTAGTGTGTAGCAGTCCCTCCAGAAAACAAACATCCTGATAATTAATGCCACCCCTCATCCTACCCCCTCTCCCATTTCCCCTAGATTTTATCACTGAGCAGATTCCATGCAGTATGGAATATTCCTTTTCTCAGTTAGGATCAGGTATTTGTGTTCAGATCGATGTTATGTGTGTGTTTAACTTTCGTCTAAAACAGTAAGGATTTATTATGACATTTATCTTAAACATATGCCAAAGCTATCGAGTGAATGAAGATGAAATTGAGTAAAAGTTGAAGACTGGGCATCTGTTAACTGATTTACAGAATCAAAACTTCAGATTTCTGGGCAAAAAATTATTTAAGTCCTGACTGACATAGAAAAATTAATCACGTTCATTGTTACACTGAAGAATACTCATTTCATAATTCAGTTGAACAGTAAGCTGGTTGGGCAAGAATAAATTTGGTTTTAATTAATATAATTACATAAAGTAAACGAGTACATTAATACTCTATGGATTAGTAAGATAAATAAAATTTTTAATCTCACCAGTGAAGTTTCCCCAAAAGTGCAGTAGAAACATGCCTTGCAATCAAAGTACAGTAGTGTCACAGACCCAGCCAAGTACTCAAATCATTGGGCTACAGAGTCAGACTTCATCTGGCTCACTTTTTGTTCCCAAAATTATTGAATTTTCCTGGGCTAATGTGCAGAAATAAATGTTTTGTAAAAGTAATGAAGGATGCCCCAAAATACACAGTTTCCTTTGAACTGACCATCCGTTTTGATCCCATACTTATGTAGCTGGTACACACTTAGCAAATGGGTAAGTTCTAGATTTAAATTTCCACATTTAATGAAGTGGATGGATTCAGGTCTAGCATTTTCTAAGTGACTGATCTACCCAGATATGATAATAAAGGTATATACTACTATCCTCCTCCACCTCAAAGCCAGATTTTTGAATGAAAGAGACTGAGATTGTCCATTTCTGTGCAGAAATGAGGTGAGTGAGGTGTATTTTAGAACATCTACTAAATCAGGGGCTGCTGCTAATTTAGATGATACTTTCATAGAATCATAGAATCAACCAGGCTGGAAAAGACCTCTGAGGTCATCAAGTCCAACCCTTGATCCAACACTGCTGTGGTTACTAGACCATGGCACTAAGTACCACATCCACTCTCATCTTAAAAAACCTCCAGGGACATGCACTTCAGCTGGGATGCAAATATTTGCTCTGCCTATTAAGTAAAATTTGTGACAAAAGAGATTTACCTTTCAAAGATATCCAAGAGTTTTAATAAAAGTATATTTTTATATTTGCCAAAAACTGGTAACTTTTTGGTTTGCAAAGTGAAGTACCACATAAAAAAGACTTTTTAGAAATTATCTTTTAACTCCAACAAATACCAAAAAAAAAAAAAAAAATCAAGCTAAAGTGATTATAATGGATTAATACAGCCACAGATAGTAAAGAGGATGTAGGTAAACCATCTTCTCACCATATGCAGTGGAGCTGAATTCTTCTAGGAAATTTCATAACTTATTAAATTGTGGGGGTTATTGGTGTATGTTTTAAGTATTTGTAATTAAGCAGAATTAATTAAAGAAATCAAATTAATCTAAAAAAATTATTTAGATAAATTATTAATTTTCCTAGACATGATTTCTCTGTTACTGCATTCAGACGCCATACAATAGAGACATGTTGACTATACTTAATACTGCCAAAGCCTCAAGTATTAATAAGTGTGGTGGTCAAAGGAAGTCAAACCATGCATTCTAAACAGGTAATTTATGAAAGTGTGGGCAAGGTATGCCCTTTGTATTATTAACAGCAACTTACTATGTATATCCTGTGTACTTAAAAGTTACTGTTACCATTAACAGGTGATGTCTTTCTGTTGATAATGTGATATTCACAAGACGTGATAACTTACATTTTTGAATTCTGTAGGTACATTTAGAAGCATTTTTATTTGTTATTATTGTTAATTCATTAGAAATTTCTAACATACTGCTATCCTTATTTCATATTGAATATTAAAATATTTTTCTAGTGTTTTTTTCATAATGTAAGTTTTATTCATTTTTTACAATTTATGTTAGGAAATTCTATAAATGTTCCTTGTACTTTAGTCTGCTTAGTACCAAATTTGTTGCTGATAATACAGCTAAAAATTTCTACCTTGTCTCGAGATTTTATTAATTCCATGTCTTAATCTTCTCTCCCTCATCCGCCCAAACACAAAACTCCTTGGGCTTCAGTTTGAAGGAGCAGCTACCATTTCCATTTGTTACCCCAGGGAAGCTCTACTAAGGCAGTTGCCTAGATGGGTTCTTCCTATTTTTATTTTCTGTATATGTTTTCAATTACAGGCTATTTTCCTAATCTTGGTTTCCTAACCTGTTTTTACTGTTCATATGTGTAGGTAGATGCATCAGTGTCACTGTCCAACAATTTTTGAATCACATAACAACTTTGATAAAAAGTGAAAGAATCACAGAGATATAAAGATCCACAGTTTCTGTGGAGCTGACCAATTAGGTTGAGGGAAAAAAATTACCATTCTACAGAGGTAAACACAGGAGGAGAGTCAGTATCTACTTATTCTGTTTCGCAAAACATGCCTCACCTTCAAAACATGTGCTTTTACTAATTAAACAGCAGAGACCTGACCCACAGCCAGCCATGGCGTCCATTACCTTTTATCCAGTCAACAGCACTGATGATAATTAATTGAAGCAGGAATGCTGTAGAGGGTATGAGTAGAACTGGAAGTCAGATTTGGCTCTAGGCATAGGGAAAGCTATTAATGATAGCAAAATGGCTCTCCTCTAACTTCTTAGTCTCCCTGTGTTGATATTGTACAAATGAAGGATATAATATAATGGCCAGTCTTCGCAAACAAAGAACCGGGGAAGGTCTTTACACCTTCCAGCCTGCGCATTGGATTTTTTAGGTGAGACACAGTGTGCGCGGAACTGAGCCCACCCTTTAATCCCGAGGTTCATCTGCCGGGGCCAAGCGAGCTTGGACGGTGGCAGCGAGGTCCTCAGGACGTAGATGGATTGCCTTACAGGGCTAACGAGCTCCATCTGCCCGGGGAGTGGCCCCGACCAGGAATCGAACCCAGGCCTTGGCGGGAGATACTTCAGTCAAGTTTTTAATTTCTCCAGAGAAAACTTTCCTGGGAAACTTTTTTCCTGGACTTTACTACCTTATTTTTCTTCCTGTATGTGTCCAGCTGTAAATTCCAATGCAGTAATTTATTGTTATTGCATCTTTTTCTTTTGCTGTGCATATTTGAGAAGATTCTGTCTTTCCTTTAAAAACCTGTTAGGCTGTTGAAGACAGAGATTAAACTCGTCCTTTTTCTGGAGAAATATCACCTCAATATTTCTCCAGACTAACAAATTAAACTCTTTTGGTCCTTTCCATGTACATCACGTGGTTCCATCACCTAACTCTATTTGTGGACCTCCAGCAAAATCATTTGAGTTTGTAAATGTACCATTCTTGTACCAGGGATCCACAATGATACATGGCACTGCACATGCAGCTTCATAAGTGATGAAGAGTGGGGAATAATCACTTACCTTGGTCAGCTGTTTGTGTTCTTGCTAATGCAACACAGTTTGTGTTTTGCATAAATTGCTTCAAAGGGGCATTCCTGACTCATATTCGTTGTGTTTTCCACCAAGAAAACTTTACTGATATTTAGAGGGTAAAAAAAAAATCAGAGTAGTTACATTATAAGAGAAACAGATTAAGATTCCAATTATTAATTGTTTTCACCATGATCAGAGTGACATGACAGAGTAAATTCATTTTACCATAGCCATTAGAAATAAAATGTCAGCGCTAAAGGAGGAGATTAATATGAGGTTCAGATGCACATTCTATCTTTTAAAAACTACTTTTTTTTTCCCTGTAATTAGCAACAGTGAAAGTTACTATTGGAAGTGGTCAGAAAAGGACTGTAACAAAGCTGAAATTTGTTATTGGTGACCATCAGGCTCTTATCCAAGACAAAGTGAAGAAGTGACAAGTTCACAACCTATTTACAGAGGGAAGATACTGTTGAAAGCAGGGGAAAAAAAGGTAGAATTGTTCTAGATCTGAAAAAATCTGAAAAGCTGAACAAATTCAAACTAAAACTACAGTGCACTATTTTGGCACTGAGTGTACAAGTTCATTAACAATAGAGTGTTCAGTAACAGAAATCTAAAAAATCCAAAAGCTGTTCTCCTTCACAGGAGAAACTCTCATTGTGAATGAATCCATGAACTTGACAAAAGTAACCTGGTGAAATTCTGCAGATATTAGACAAGATGTTTGAATAGAAGAAATTCAGCTCCTGGTGCATATTTGACAGCCTCATTTTTCCTAAATGTAGTCCCCTCAGAGTATTTTGCTTTTTTAGCATAACTTCTGCCTTGCTTTATCTAAAATAAAGTTTTTAGAGATTATGCATTTAAACCACAGAATTGTGAATTATTCAGTGCCTGTTCAAAGAAGTGTGTCAGTTTTAGTAGTTTTGCTGGCCTAGTGCATTTTTATGTATAATAATTAATTCATTTGTAATCTAACTTACACCTTTTTCACTGAAATACAGAACTGTCTCTTACTTTGTACTAGCTGAATGCAAGAATCCTGATGATGAAACGGTGCAAGAGTGAGTTCTACTTTTTCATTTAGGGTAACCTTTTACCTAACCTCTGTCAGTTCAGCCAAGGGGATGTTTCAGTCAATTGTCAAGAACAACCTCTAAGAGAAAATTCTTCGGGAGAATAAAGGAAAACAAAAAAAAAAATTACCAGAAAAGAAGAAAAAGTTCAATAACTTACATATTTAATCTTTCTTCATTCTGTGACACCACTAAAATTGGATTATTTTTCATTTGAGTAGATGTAGCTAAATACTTGTTGGGTTTTCATAAGACTTTTTAATTTAGGTGGTGTGTGTACATGTCTATATGATTAAATTTATGTATGTGAAAAATTTTACACTTCATTGTTACCCTTCAAGATTGCTTACAGCTAAATCAAAGGAAAAAAACCCAATATTTATGTTACAGGATTCGTAGAAGGTCCATGCATTAGAGTTTTATTTATTTTCACTTCATTGCTTTGATTTTCAGATTATTCACTAGCAACGCATGGAGTTGTATTATGCTGTGTGTGATGAGACTCTTGCTGAACAAACACATTTTGTGACTGTCCACTGAAATGCAGGAATATTTATTTTCCTCCCTATCTGCAGCTCATTGGTGATTTTACTGATGGATTTTGAATTATTTTTGAATCCAATGTTTTAAGAGATGCTAGTGATAACTTAATTTAAAGCAAATCAGAGCTGTAATTGAACATGTCAGAGGACATTGTCAGACAGAATAAGAGAGTATAATACTTCTTTTGACCATACGATTTAAAGCCTTTCAGTATATTTCTCCCATTTATTTTGGCACTATATTAAAATCAGTCTCAATCAATGTTTTGAATGACAGAAAAATGGACTAGAGGGTTCTGTCTTATGTATGTAATAATAATACTGATTATGAGACTGTGAGAAATATGAACACACAGAAAGTTAGAAAAAGACCAAGGTGGTGTAGATATGAGTGAAGATCAGCTATGGGTATTGGAGGCATTGGCTTAAATGCATATATTTTGTGACTTGAGATAATGCTGCACATCTTCTGTTGAAGTTCCATTAACAAATATCAATAAATCAAAACACATAACTGCAGTGAAAGTGTATTACACTTTCATTATGAATATTTTTGTCAAAATTGTTTAAAAGGGAAAAGCTAAAAGAGTTGTTTACATGCTTTTTTATTACAGAACATTATTGAATGTCTTGGAGTTGTAGCTTGTAGATAGCCTTAAAACTACTACTGCAAATATCACTTATCTTCTACACTAGAACCAAAGAAGTGTCATCATCTATGTCTTTTGTTAGATTTCCTCTTTTGCTGAGATAGAAATTTTCGAACATCAACAAAGGTGTTTTTGTTGCTACTGATCTGTGCCTATGTAAATGTATTTGATGAGAAATCTGATTCAGAAGCAGTTTAATTTTAAATGTAAGTGCAGAATTGCAACATAATTATTGGTAGTAACAAGGAATCTTCTTGCAGTCTTATGTTAAGCTTATTTTAAGACCATTGTAGTTCATTCTTGCTGGTGCCAGTCTGCATCACTTATTGTTGCCAACATTTTGGATCAGAGCCACTGATTAAGCATCACTGACCTTTGCAAAGACGACTGTGTAGAATTTATAAAAACGTAATTTCTGCACAATTTTAAGTAAAATATATACATGTGTGGGGTTTTTTTATTCTTTGTTTGGTGGTTGTGGTTTTTATGGTGGTTTTTTTTGTTTGTTTGTTTGTTTGTTTGAGAAATACATCCTAAAAGATGAAGGATTTCTCTCAGGTATTCAACTCAAACTGCTAAAAGTACTTGCCATGATGTTCTGTATAATCAATTCTGACTGTTAGAATTGTTCAGTTTGTAAATTTTAGCTAGTTATTTATTTGATTCTACCCAATTGTACTAACTATACAAGATGGATGGAAAGTATTATTTTTTCACCTACAAAACTCTTAAATGATTACAATTCAGCTTTTTAATTTCCTCTTGTTTTAAAATTAGCATTTAGTTAAGGATCAGCTGGCTGACATTTTACTTCATAATTAGAAAAGACTTTGCTTAAAAGTAATCTGGTAACTAGGGGGAGTGATGCATATAAACTGTATAGTTGAAGACAGTATACCACTTAGAATTAATTTACATGATTATTCACACTAAAGATGACAAAAATGACTGTCTTTTCAGTATCCATAGGAATTTTATTTCTGGAAAGATGTCATATGTAGGGTAAATGGTTCCAGAAGTCTCCATGTAAGAGATGCAAAAATACTGCATCATGAGTCAAATTCATTCTTCACACCATCCATAAAGGTATAATGTTTCTCAATCTTTATTTTATTTTGTAGAGACATAAAGGAATTTTGATTCTCACATCTTTATTTTTGAATTTTTAGTAAATGTCCTGTATTAGCAATTTGAAGTAAATAAAATTCAGGTTTTTTTCAGTGATAAAAAGCCCATTAAGATTTTACCTTATCTAAATGACCATTTTGCATATACCAATTTAATCCACCATCCTTATTTGTATCCAGCTCATCTACTTGATCTTTTAAATCAAGTATCAGAATGCATGATTAACCGAAGTCAATCCTTGACCTCCTGTATGAATCTCTCAAAATGAAAGTCTAAGCCTGTATACTGCCTCTGAACTTTTATGAAGACACCTAGCTTATTTCAGGATTGAAATTATAGGGTTTAATATATTCAAAGCTAATTATAAAGTATTCTGAGGCAGAACAGGGACAACTAAAGCAGATGGAATCCATTACCAATCATACTCCCGAGACTGTGTGGCATTATTAAAATGTACACTAATTCCATGCAGTGGTGTCTTTTTTAATCAGTTTCTGTCTAGGTACCAATACCAGAGCTACTTCTATAAGCTTTACATAGATGTTGCCTCCACTCATTACAGCAATAGGATCTGTCCTACTTGACTCTTTCGTCTTAATTAAATGAACAAGTCCAAAATAAATTTGGATGCTTTAAAGAGCATCAAAACCTCAGAAAAAATAATTCAAGATTTACTGAAATAAAAAGAAATATGAGAAGCATGTTTAACAGCTGATGGGAAAAACAATGTTACTTTGACTGGACCGAGAAAGAAATTGTTTTCCATTTGGAAGCCCCGAGGAAAAATCTGGAATAAAAAAAAATTTCTTGTTAGCGTGCCTGCCCCCACGCCCCCTACTTTCTTCATCCTAAGGAAGAGAAAGAGTAGGGAAGCAGAACAGTAAATGCCGCTAGATATTTAACTACTGGTAAGCTTTCAAAATGCATTTGGCCAGACTGAAAGTTATTTCTTATTCAGATAGAAGTGTACTTAACCATCTGCACTCTAAACTAGTCTACAGACATTATCAGGTTGTGAGTGCAACCTAGTGTATCTTGCCTTCCATAGTGGCTAGTTGGCTGAATAATACCCTAAGCACTGCTATATCACTTACATGGCAGAGCTGGTTTGGGTCCACAGGTCCTAGAAAGGGTCCAACAGACCCTAGAGGGGTCTGTTTATCTGCAAATCCACTTTGACATAATAGCACAGGAATAGGACTAGATCTCAGTGTAAAAAAAAAAAAAAAAAAAAAAAAAAAAAAAAAAAAAAAAAAAAAAAAAAAAAAAAAA